>NC_051389.1:55572797-55590297 GCF_015228065.2 Penaeus monodon | reverse complement strand
AGTGAGAAGGTGGAGGGTGGAGAAGGAGTGAGAAGGAGGAGGGTGGAGGGAGAGGAGGAGGAGGTAAGAGAAGGGGTGGGGAAGGGAGAAGGACGAGGGGGAGGAGAGTGAAGGGGAAAAAAGACAGGGGGGAAAAAGCAGAAGCAGCATCAGGAGCGTGTACTTGACAAGCCACTCTGAGGATTTGTGCTTGTATCTGGGGAACGCCGAGCTGTGAGGCAAACAACTTTCCTGGACTTTAACGATTTCGTTACAACCCGCTGCATACTATAGATTAATACACAAAGAATAACTAAAACTCGTACTTCTTTTAAAACCTAATAACAATAAAGATTAGCCTGAGCGAGCAGGCACGGCAAAAATCCCGGCGCACCATAAGCAGCAGGTGTTGCCTGTGGTCATTATTGCTCGCTGCTTGAATATATATCACGGACACCTGTAAACCTGCGCAGCAACAGGGGCTCATTAGATTGTGCCCAAATCGAGCTTTACTGCTCTGTTTCTTTGTCTCTTCTCCTCCTACTCCTCCTCCTACTACTTCTCTCTGACTCTCTTCACCTCTTGTCTATGCTTTACTTAGCCTGTGTTTGTCTCTGTCTATTTCTACCTATCGTTCTTTGTCTGTCAGTTTATTTCTCTCTCTCTCTCTCTCTCTCTCTCTCTCTCTCTCTCTCTCTCTCTCTCTCTCTCTCTCTCTCTCTCTCTCTCTCTCTCTCTCTCTCTCTCTCTCTCTCGTTCTTTGTCTGTCAGTTTATTTCTCTCTCTCGTTCTTTGTCTACCTCTGTCTCCTCTTTCCCGTTGGCTTGTAATTCACCAGGGCATCGTGACAGCGCAAGCAAACACGAGCGTCCCAGATACCGCTCGCGTCTCGGGGTTTCTCTCATGTATATATATCAACGACACTCATTTCCTCTGTCGTCCATCTATCTGACCGCAAGCCTGTGTATGGAGAACCCCTCTCCACGCAGCTTGCCTCTCTTCTTAGGCCTCTTCTCCCTTCTTGAGAACGAGGGGCAGTGAATACTGATGAAGGAACAATACCACGCTTCCTTTTGCTACTATCGACGATCACTTACTCCATAAAAATATACAGATATAAATAAAAAAGATGCTTTGCATGCATCCCCACGCGGACGTACTGTATATATTTATGTCCCCTTAACGCATCTAAGAAGCTTACTGGAATTTTCATTATACTTTTAAACGCTGGCGATGCACACTCTAGCTATATACATAAATTGACGGAGTTGTTTGCGCATGAGAGGAATATTAAGAGAAACACCAGGATGTGCATCCGATTTACCCAAACATTAAAAAAACCACGCAAATAAACACACCCGAAACGGATCCTAACCCAAAAAATACAAACATACACAAACAAACAAAATGCCCTTCTCCAACCATTTAGCATTCCGATAACCTCCCAACAACAAAAAGCTTTACCTCTACAGACACAGACAAAAAGACACACACACATACCAGGACCTAGCGATGGCATATATAGTCAAGGAGTCCCATCAAGTTATTAACATTGCAAGCTACGTCTTACCGGGCCATCTTCAAGGCTGGTGATGAACGGCTAGGCGGACGAAGAGAAGGAGCGAGGAGAAAGGCGGGGGAAAAGATAGGGGGGAAAGAGGACAAGGGGGAAGAGAGGGAGGGAATAGAGGGAGGAAGAGGAGAGAGAGAGAGAGGAGAGAGAGAGAAAGGAAGAGGGGGAGAGAGAGAGAGAGAAAAGAGAGAGAGAGGAAGAGAAGAAGAGAGAAGAGAGAGGAGAGAGAGAGAGAGAGAGAGAGAGAGAGAGAGAGAGAGAGAGAGAGAGAGAGAGAGAGAGAGAGAGAGAGAGAGAGAGAAACAAAGACAGCACCCCCCCCAGACCATTAGAGCGAATGATCAGCCACGCAGGAATGGGGATTACGCGCTGACGGCCAGCAATCCCTAAAACCCGAGGCAGCAGTGTCATCTTGCACGCATTTTGCAGCAGCACGTGCAGAAGCTACAGCGTGGTTCTCATCACACATCTGTTTTTTATCGTAGCGTTATAAAAAATGATATATACACAAATGAATAAATAAATAAGGAAAAAAAAGGATTACATTAATAAGCAGGTCTCGAATCCCTAATTAAATATTACCGACAGAGACAAATGGCGACATATTCTGATATACGTACAAGCGAAACGCTCGAGTTCTATTCGCCAATAAAGGAAAATGTTACGAGGTCAAATTGCAAGTATGAGGCCCTGTTGCCAAGGGACCTTGCAACATTGCATCCTACAACTGTCGTTCACGAAGAGATTGCAAATAATGTGTGATCATCTTCGTGACATTTTTTTTTTCTTTCTTTTTTTCTTGTTTTTGGCAATTAAACACCTTAGTCATTTATCAAAAGTGCAGAGGAATGAAAGAAAGAGAACAAAACAGAGAACAGCGAGAAAATGAGGTGAATGAGCGAGTGGACAACAAGAGCCAAGTCGCGATGAGTGATCGGATGAGTGAGTGCGTGAGCGATCGAGTGAGTGAGCCAGAGAACGTCAAAATAATGTGTGACTAAGCACGCGCTTCGATAACGAAGGTAACGGGAACAGTAGACAATAAACGAGGCCAATTCACGCTCTTCCCACCCACTCCTCCTCCCCCTCCTACTCTCCTCCACCCCCTACTACCCCTCCTACTCTCTTCCTCCCCCCTCCACCCCTCCCCTCCAGGAAGTGTGACAAGTAAGGCGGCAAAGTGGAGCACAGAGGGGGAGGAAGTACACGAGCGAAATACACACCGGGAGTACACGGGGCCAGAAGGCAATGAATCTCTTACGAGTCGGGTTCCGGCCCAGCAATGTCACGCGCTTACCCATCTTCCGGCCAGGTACGGACGAGAAACAGACGGGCGCCTTGCTTGCTCTTATGCGTGCGTATGTGCGTAGCCTCCCTGCGTCCGTGACAAAGATTAAAGATGATGAAGAAAGGAAAGAAAGAAAGAAAAAGAAAAACGTACGGCGGAGGTGTCGTTGTCATGGCTTCAAGTACCGCGTTGACCTTTCTCGTTCACACACTTACTTGGGAGTAATTCGCGGCTTGGCAATGCGTGATTGAAGGGCGTGTGCGTGTGTGTGCGGTTCTCCCAGCTGCTGCTCCGTCGCTTGAAGTGTCAGCGTGTATACGACGGTGGGGGCGGCCGGGTCTCGTGGGAACTCTCTCTCCCACGCGCCCACCTCCCACTCAACAACCCCAAGTTCATCCATTATTCTCATCTACTCATCCACCTACGCACTCCATTCCTCATCCTCAAATCCCCTCATTATGATTCTCTCCCTTCCTCTTCCTATTCTCACCTTCCCCTTCTCACCCCCATCCCTACCCCCCCTTTTTTTTCTTTCCCAGTCTTCCGCTCTCTTCCCCCCCTACACCTTCCTCTCCACCCCCACCCATTTCCACTGACCCTAAACCCCTGCCCTTCCCCTTCCCCCACTTCCCTGCCCCTTCTTTCCTTCCCCATTTCCGTTTCTTCCCCTTCCCTCCCGCACTCACCCCAACCATTTCCACTGACCCCTGTACAAGTGTAATGGGGGCGTCCGCCTTTGTTTACGTTCGAAGAGGAGGCCTAAGGTGGTGGTGTCGTCGCCGTCGTCGCGTTCGGCACTGATTCACACGCAAAGAGACCCTTCCTCCCCCCCTCCAACAGGCCACTCCTCCTCTCTCCCTCCCTCGCGTAGAACCAGCCTTCCCTCCTTCCCGTAGACTCTCCCTCCTTTCCCTTCCTTACCCTCCTGGAGGTCCCCTCTCCCTCCAGTAGACCCCCTTCCCTCCTCTTTCCATAGAACACATCCCCCTCCATCCCACAGAACCCCCTCTCCTCTTCGTCCCTTATCCCCCCCCCCTCCTTCCTCCCGTAGACCCAGCCTATCCGTCTCGGGGGAATGTCGGTCTTGCGGTCCGGATGAAAAACCGCCGATCGGGGCGTTAACACACCGCGATTTCTCTTCGCCGGCCTTTCGTGTGGGGACTCATTACCATGCTCACTGTTCACTCTTTGTTTCTCTCTCTCTTTCTTCATACTTCTGACTTCGTCTTTCTTTCTTTCTATCTTTCTTACTTTCTTTCTCTCTGTCTGTTTGTTTCCTTGCTAAACACCTCCACCTGAATACAAGTCATATGAAAAAAATAAAGGAAAAAATGAGTATGAAAATAAGAATAACAGAAAAAAGGAGCAGAGGCGAACATAAAACTAAAAATGACAACAACGAAAACAAAACAAAACATCTGAACGTAATGAGACGCGACGTAACAAGATGAAACGACATCAATAATGCCAAAACAATCATTTCGTAACGATATTAACGGCATCACCAACGACCCGTTGAAATCTTTTCTCTTTGACAATTTACGCGAATCGAATAACATGATATAAAATCGTTTATATTTTCAGAATCAACCATTGATGAGCTAAACTAACCCAACCAAAGCCAAAAGTCCATAAATAAACGACAGAAAGAGATTTTAAATAAAAATTATAGACCGAAAACCATCTTGAAAGGGAAAAGGGGCACATATAGATACATGTATCTGATAATAGGTTGGGAAATATTAATAAATGGATAAAACAGAAAGCAAAGTGAATGTACAGCGTTATATATTTAATGTTTATTTACATCACAATTTTAAATATCTATCTAAAAATATTATAAAAAAATAATTTCATAAATCATAATTTTTGGGGAGAGAGGAGCGAGAGAGAGAGAGAGAGAGAGAGAAGAGAGGGAGGAGGAGAGAGAGAGAGAGAAGAGAGAGAGGAGAGAGAGTAGAGAAGAGGAGAAGGGGGTGAGGAGGAGGAGAAGGAGGAGAGGAAAGAGGGAGGAGGAGAGGGAGAAGAAGGAGAAGAGGGGGGGAGAGGAGATGTGGGGGGGGGGGGGTTGGGGGGGGGGGTTTTTGGGGGGGGTTTGGGGGGGGGGGGGGTGTGTGTTGAGGGGGAGGTGGAAAAGGTGGGGGTTTTGGAAATGTGGTGGGGAAAGGTTGGGGGGGGGGTGGGGTGGGTGGGGGGTGGGTGGGGGGGTGGGTGGGGGGTGGGGGGGGGTGGGGAGAGAGGGGGGGGAGAGGGGTGTGTGTGTGTGGGGGGTGTGTTGTTTGTGTTGTGGGGTGGTGTGTGGGGGTGTGTTGGGGTTTTGTGGTTTGGGGGTGTGTTGTGGGGGTGGGTTTTGTGGTGTGTGTGTGGGTGTGGGTGTGGGGGGGTTGTGTGTGTGTTGGGGTGTTTTGTGTGTGTGTGTGTGTGGGTGTGTGTGTGTGGGTGTGTGTGTGTGGTGGGGTGGGGTTTTTGTGCTTTTTGTTTTTTGTGCCGTGTTGTGTTTTTTTTTTTTTCTTTTTTTTTTTTTTTTTTTTTGGGTTTTTTTTCCTTCTTTTTTTTTTTTTGTGTGTGTGTTTTTTTGTGTCTTCCCTCCTTGTGTCTCTTCTCTTCCCTCTGTGTTTCCCCTCCTCTCTCTCTTTTCTCTCTTTTCTTCTTCTTCTCTCTCTCTCTCTCTCCCTTCCCCTCTCTCTCTCTCTCTCTCTCTCTCCCCCTTCTCCTCTCCCTCTCTCTCTCTCTCCCCTCCTCTCTCTCTCTCTCTCTCTCTCTCTCTCTCCTCCCTCTCTCCCCTTTCCTCTCTCCTCTCTCCTCCCCTTTCCCCCTCTCTCCTTTCCCTCTACTTCTCTCTTCTCTCTCTCTCTTTCTCCTCTCTCTCTCTCCCCTCCTTTTTCCTCTCTCCTCTCTTTCCTCTCCTCCCCTCCTCTCCTCTCTTTCTCTCTCCTCCCTCTCTCTCCTTCTCTCTTCCCCTCTCTTCCCCCTCCCCTCTTTCTCTCTCCTTTTCTCTCTCTCTCTCTCTCTCTCCCCTTCTCTCCCCTCCTTTTTTCTCCTCCAAACATATACACTTCGCGATGCCGACAGACTGTCTTCCCACGCCCCTCCCCCCCGCCCCCCAGCTTCCCCCAGCGTGGTGTCGGTGCTGACGGCACCGGATTTTCCTTGGCGTCGCAGTGCTGTTTCCCCGGGGGTTTAAAGAAACAGACACGCAAAATCTCCATGCCCGTCTCCCGATCACTGCCAGGTAACGGTGGTACTATTTGCCTGGTATTTGTTTTTTTTCCCTGGTAACAAATCCAACAAAAGGAATAAATGAAGGAAGGAGGTTAACGAAGGCGAGAGTGTGAAATAAGGAGACGGAGAAGGCGAGAGAGAAGACGAAAAAAAGTGAGAAAGAGGAGAGAAGATGGAAGACGAAAGGAGAGAGAGAGGGGGGGAGGGTGGAGGACGAATAAAGGATATTGAGGAGAAACTCGTGTAAAAAAAGAAAGTAGGAAGAGGAAGAGGTGTCGAAGAAGAAAAGAAAAAGACTGGAAAAAGAAAATCCATCCATTCTCATTCACAGCGTTTTGTCCATTATTCCCCAGACATTCACGCCCGAGGCAAGCGAGAGCAAGGCACGTGGGAGCACTAAAGAGGGGGAGGGGGGGGGCGTGGGAGATGTGGAGTAGGGGAATGGGAGGGGGGGAGTAGAATGTAGAGGGGATGGGATGGGAAATAGGGGAGGGGGAAGGGAGTACATGGGGCAGAGTGAAGACTTGGCGAAGGCGATGCAGAGCAAAACCAACTCATTCATGTGAAAGTCCCATACGTAATGAATGAAAGCCCCGGCCGCACGACGGGACGTCTCCCATCACAAATGACAGCTGAGCGCCAAGCGACGACCTGCCCGAAGGTGACTCTGACCAGTTAGCGTGACACCGCCTTCACCGCCACGGCCATCGCCACGCCGCCGCCACCACATCCGAACGACCACCTCCCGGGTCGCTCCTCAAAGCCATCGCCACCACAACTGTCGCGCCACACGGGTTAAATCGAGGCAGAGGACCGGGTGGAGGACGACCGGGTGGAGGACGACCGGGTAGCGGCAACGCAGACGGGGTAAGAGTCCTCCTTACCCGGTTACGACCTCTTCACGGCGCAAACGAGTTAGGGCATCTCGAGACGGACTCGTTTTGTATCGCCATGGGGACCCTACAGGGAGGGGGGGGGGTGCTTCACACATAATATTAAAAACAAATGTGCACTGAATTACACGAATCCATGCGTGAGTTCCCCTTGACAGCTCTCTCTCTTTTCGCTCTCCCCATCCGTCATTCCTCCTCCGTCTGTCTTCCCTCCCTCTTCCCTCCCCTTATGTTTTTGCTCCATTCCTGCCATTCTGTATCGCCTTTGTCTTTTTTCAGCCTTCGCTCGCTGTTGCCATCGCTCTTCTCTAAAGACCAACCACGCTCCTAACTCCTCGTCTTTCAATCTGCACCAATCCTGCAATACCCGGGCTGCACATTCTTGCACAGCATAGGCATTTCTGTGCTTACGGACAACTTTCGCATGACAACTGTCTGGGCGTCAGGTGGCACTGTGAGGAAGTACCCTCGCGTTAGTCACAAGAGGGAGGAGGAGGAGGAGGAGGAGGAGGAGGAGGAGGAGGAGGAGGAGGAGGAGGAGGGGGGGGAGGGGGGAGATTAAGGAGGGGCGTTGTAGGGAGACATGGCAGGGTACAAACGGCTGGGGTGGAGGGGCAGGGAGGGGGGAGAGAGGGGGAGATGAAAAAAGAGAGAGAAGGAAAGAGAAGAGGGAGAAAGAGACGGAGGACGAGTGAGAAAGAGGGAAGGAGAGAGGGAGGGAGGTGCACAGATAGATTGATAGATAGATAGAGAGAGAGAGAGAGAGAGAGAGAGAGAGAGAGAGAGAGAGAGAGAGAGAGAGAGAGAGAGAGAGAGAGAGAGGCAGACAGAACCAGAATATAACATGTGCCAAGAATGACCGACGGTGTGATAAAAAGTGCGGGGTAATTTAAAAGATTATGAGATATCGTGAGACAAAAAGTCGAAATGACGAAAATAAATCGAGCTGAAGTGATGGGAAAAACATAACAAGTACAGAGGGACGAAAGGGAGAATTTGGTGCATTTAATGTTAAACAGAGGAGAGCAATGAACGAAAATTGAAATTTCTCTTCCTCACCGTCACCGTTTTTGTCTCTCTCTCTCCCCCCCCCTCTAATATACACTGTGCATATGTATGTGTGCGTATGCGTGTATGTATGTAACTACTTATCTTTATCCATCTGTCTGTCTGTCTGCCTACACATCCATCTACCCATTCATCTAATCTATCCATCTAAACACCTTCAGACCGTCACCCTCTTTACAACATATCCCCCCACCCCTCCAGAGCCTTGGCGCCGAACACACGTCAAACAGGAAAAACACAACAGACCCCCCCTCACCCCCCAAAAAAAAACTAATCCCAAAGTCCAAATGCAACCAACACCTTATAGGGCGACGTCGACTCCCCAAGCTGGCCAAACCGGCTCAGAAGGCGCAGATCGCCGCGCCGTCGGGTTGTTATTATTTTCGACGCCGATGAAGAGGACAAAGAGGCCAAGTGGCACCCGAAAGGAGCTCTATGGGTGTGCCTCCGGGTGGCTCTTCCTCGAAAGGATGTGGAAGGATGAAAGGGTAGAGGGGTAGAGGGGCGGAGGGGCGGAGAGATGGAGGGGCGGAGGGGCGGAGAGATGGAGGGGCGGAGGGGCGGAGAGATGGAGGGGTGGATGGATTAAGCCCTCCTAATCTTAAGGTGGGGGGACTGGGGCACTGGGGCAGGGAATGGGGCTGGACGGGATGCTTATTTCACGCTTTTCACTTCTTTATCTCCCACTCTGTCTCACTCGCTCACAGGCTCTTAATTGTTATCCGGTCTCTCACTTTCCCTCTTTCTCTCTCTATCTCATATGACACTTACCTTTATGCGCATTCACCCCTCTTTTCCACCTTCTCCATTCTCCCTCTCCCCCTTCCATCTCCTTTCGCAACAAGAGTTTTACTGGTCCTCGGAGCGTGACACACAAAGCCCTCTATCAAAACCGCATGCGTGCATCGAGGGAAGGGGGGGGGGGTTAAGGAGTAAGGGGAGAGAGAGGAAGAAGGGGAAAATGAAGGGTGAGAGGGGAAGGAGCAGAGAGGAAGGATGAGAAAGAGAGAGAGCAGGAGGAGGATAGGAAAAGGGAGAAGGAGGAGAAGGGAAGTGGAGAAGGAAAAGAGAGGGAGAGGAGGAGGAGAAGGAAAGGATGAAGACAGGGAGGGACAAGGGAGGAGGACAAGAGAATAGAGGAGGAAGAACTTAAGAGGGGGATGACGACGGCGTTTTCCACGAGCTCCTCTCTCCGCTCACGTTCACGCTTTCGCCCTCACCCGCCCTCACCCACCCGCCCACCGTAAACTCGATTTCCTCATCTGCATAACACGCGCTGCGTCCGTTTCGCCGAGAGAACAGCGCCGAACCGCAAGCAGACACGTTTTACATGGCGCGAGGGTGAGAGTGTTCCCTTTATCGCGGTGGACGAAGGAACTGCTCGAAGGCGGGATAGGGGGAGGATAAGGAGAGAAAAAGAAGGAAAGAAAAGAAAGAATGCCCGAAAAGAGAGAACAGGAGAAAAGAAAAACAAGACAGATCAAACACAGAAAAGAAGAACCTAGAAAGGATGGCGAGATGGAGGCAAAACAACCCCGAAGAAAACATAAGAAAGAGAAAAGGCGGAGAACCAAAGACAGAAAGAAAGAAAGACTAACGAAATAATAAAAAAAGAGATAAAAGCCGAAGCAGTAACACATCAGAATGTCAAAGGACCAAGAATATTGATGCGACCTCAACATGAAGCGGATAGACTGTAGTGAAAGGCGAAGGAAAGGATGAGGTAGGGAGAATAGGTAAGGGGGGGGGGGGTAGAGGAGGGGGGGAGATAGAAACGAATCCTAAGAGACTGTGTAGGAATTTAATTGTCAGGTAGAAATGTATTATATATAAAGAAAATTGATAAATTCAGAGAGAAAATAAAGATGCCAATAAAAATACAATTGAGTTGGCTCTGTGAATGCGTGTTTGTGTAGTTGCAGACAAATAGATATCGATATAAATACATAAACGAATATAAAATTGCAGATTTAGAGATAGAAACTATTATCGACTATTAAAAAAGACGGAGACACGACAAGCAACAAGGCACCCGGGACGAACACAAACCGAAACGGGAGAAAATTTGAGTCATCAAGGAATAAAACAGGTTACAGCAACTGGGCGAGGCATGTCATGAACACGAATGGCGCATCAGAACGAGAAGAAAAACTTCACAGCCACACTGAATGTCGAAAGTCATTACATAAAATACATATTACACACACACACATACACACACACACACACACACACACACACACACACACACACACACACACACACACACACACATACACACACACACACTCTCTAGCAAAAAAAAAAATCATTATCACTGAGTAACCAATATTTACTAGGAGCTCTTGTAATTCGAGATTAGAATCATGTAATCTCTAGTTTACAAAGGGGCATGGGAAGAAGGGAGGGAAAGAGAAGGGGGGGGGGGGGGAGAGAGAGAGAGAGAGAGAGAGAGAGAGAGAGAGAGAGGAGAGAGAGAGAGAAGAGAGAGGAGAGGAGAGAGAGAGAGAGAGAGGAGAGAGAGAAAGGGGAACAGAAAGGGGGAAATAGAAAAGGTTAAAAGTGGAGGGCGTAGAGGGGGGGGGGGGGTGGACGGGGAAGAACTGAAAACCTCTCAAAAGCTAACGAACGAAACAAAGTGAACGAGGGGTGGAATTTTGGAAGGGGACGTGTAGAGGGAGAGAGGAAGGGGAGGGGGAGGGAGGAGGAGGTAGGAGGAGGGGGAAGAAGGAGGAGGGGGGGAAGGAGGAGGAGGAGGAGGAGGAGGAGGAGGAAGGAGGAGGAGGAAGAAGGAGGAGGAGGAGGAAGGAGGAGGAGGAAGAGGAGGAGGAGGAAGAGGCGGAGGAGGAGGAGGAGGAGGAGGAGGAGGAGGAGGAGGAGGAGGAGGAGGAGGAGGAGGAGGAGGAGGAGGAGGAGGAGGAGGAGGAGGAGGAGGAGGAGGAGGAGGAGGAGGAGGAGGAGGAGGAGGGGGAGAGAGATAACGAGGGGAGGGAAGGAAAGAGGAAATAAAGAAAAGAAGGAAAATAGGAAGGGGGCACAGGGTTAGACGGGAGGGAGAGAGAAATGGAGAGAGAGAAAAGGCAATGAGGAGATGAAAGGTGAAATTTCCGAGGGGGAAAACGCCGAAGGGATGAAGAAGAGGAGGGAGGAGATAAAATGGGGAACGGAAAGAGAGAGAAAGAAAGAGAAAGAAAGAGAAGGAGAGAGAGAGAGAGAGAGAGAGAGAGAGAGAGAGAGAGAGAGAGAGAGAGAGAGAGAGAGAAGAGAGTCAAGACCTTGTATAAAGACATTAAAAGAATAGACCAGGGAGAGCAAAAAAACAAAAACAGGGGGGGTGGGGTGTCGAAGAGGACCCTGGAAACAGATGACGCACAGCAAAGAAAACTCAAGATAGAAGAAACACGCGAGGCCGCAATCAGATAAAAGGAGAAAAAGGAAGATACAATACTTAGCTTTATAATGAGCGAAAGCAAGGACAAAATCAGAAATAATTGGAAAAAGAGAGACCATCTGCGGCTCGCCAAAGATGATGATGATGATGATGATGAAAAAAGTCGATGGTGAAAACGAAGAAGAAAAAAAAGAATAAAAAGAAGGAAAATACGAAGGAGGAGGAGGAGGAGAAAGAAGACGAAGAAAAAGACGACGAGGAAGGGGAAGAAATGATGCCAAAATCGAAAGTGCATAAGAGTATAAAAAATGAGATGCTGCTAACGAGGAAAACATGGATCAAACAAGTTATATACGAGAGATGATGCCAAGCCAATGGAACGACAGCGAAGGACCGGCTATTAAAACTGATAAAAACAAACAAGCGAAAGTAACGAGAGAGAAACCACAAGGGCAACGATAATAAATAGATATACCAGAGAAATAAATACATATCCCACGATGGGATGAGAATAATGAGGCAAGGAAAACAAAAGGGAATGGAAAGCAAAGAGATTAGTAACAACAAGGCAAACCAGAAGAACAAGGAAGAGGATGATTAAGAAAACAAAGAACAAGGAGAAAAGAGAGAGAGAGAAGGAAGAGAGAGGGAGGGGGGGTGAGAGAGAGAGAGAGACGGAGAGAGAGAGGGTGGGAGGAAGGGAGAGGGGAGGGAGGGAAGGAGAGGGGAGGGAGAGGGGATGGAGGGAGGGAGGGAGGGAGGGAGGGAGAGGGAGAGAGAGAGGGAGAGAGAGAGGGAGAGGGAGAGGAGAGAGAGGAGAGAGAGAGAGAAAGAGAGAGAGAATGGGAGCGAACGAGAGAGAGAGAGAGAGAGAGAGAAAGAAGGGGGGGAGGGGCAAAGGAAATGCTATAGCACACAACTGACCGACCAAACCTGGAAGCACGGGAAGGGACGAAAAAAAAGGTACATGTAAACAGAACAACAACAATGACATGGAGGGATTAAAGAAAGACGAAGATGGGGGGTATGAGGAGGGGGGATGAAAGAGGCATAGTAATCAACCGACTGCTCTCTCTCCACCCCTTGTTTGGATTCACTCTTTAATGCATCGTGTGAAGCGCAGGGGAGTTGAAGGGGCGAGCGAGGGAGTGGAAGCTGGGGCCTTTGAGCACTGCATATGTGGGCCTTCCTAAATCTACATCTAAATCTATATCTAAATCTCATTCTCTCTCTCTCTTCTTTTCCTTTCCCTCTCTCTGTCTCTGTCTCTATCTCTATCTCTCAACTCCTCGTCTCCTGCTGTTTCTAATCTTCTCTTCCACTCTCCCCTCTTCTCTTTCTCTTTCTCTCTCTTCTCTTTTCTCTTTCTTCTGTTTCCTCTTTATCCCTCACTTTTCCTTCTTCTTCCTATTCTTCTTCTTCTTCTTCTTCTTCTTCTTCTTCTTTTATTATTATTATTATTATTATTATTATTATTATTATTATTATTATTATTATTATTATTATTCTTCCTTCTCCTCTCTTTCTGTCTTTTCCTTTTTTTCCGTCCTTTATTCTGCTTCGCTTCCCTCACATTTAATCTCCCTTTACATATCCTCCCTCTCCTTATCTCCTCCCAACCTTTTCGTTATTGGCGCTCATTCTTTCCTTCTTTTCGCCTCTTTCTTTTATTCGAGGTTTTCCGAAGAAGGTTAAGAACGCTTGCGATTACCATTTGACTTGCAAAACTGATCTGAAACGCCAAAATCCCGTTCAATTTCGAAGATTTCCCCTTGGTAAGGTCTTCGGAGGGAAATACCAACGCCCCTCTATCTTCCCTTCGCTTTACTCTCTTTCTCGTTCTTATTTTTCAAAATGTTCACTTCGCTTTCGTCTCGTTCCTCATTTCCCGTCCTTCTCCTTCTTCTTCGTCTCAATTTCAGCGTCAGGTCATCTTTTTTCATTTTCCTTCTCCTCGTCGTCCTCCTCCACCCTCTCCCTCTCCCCCTCTTCCTCACCCTCTCCCTCTCTCCCTCCCTCTTTCTCTCTCTCCTTCCTCCCCTTCCTCCCTTCCTCCTCTTCCTCCACAACCCAACTCACCTCTTAAGCCCTACCTGTCGGGCCTCTTCACGAAATTGCTTCCTCGGTCCTTGCTCGCTGTCTCCCCTCCCCCCACCCCTCACCCCTAACCCTCTTACCCCCCCTCCAAATATCCACTTCCCTCATCCGCTCACCCCCCCCCCCCCCTCCCCCAAAAGCGGACACACGCGCGGATCAACACCGCCCCAGAAAACTGCCAACAGGAAATGAAAATATTCCCCCACATGACAAAGCTCGGGATTTTTTTTTTTTTTTTTTTTTTTTTTTGGGGGGGGGGCGCGGGGGGGGGGGTGCAGGAGAGCGGGGCGGGACGTGAAGGGGGGGTGGGTGAAAAAAGCGCAGGTACGACTCCTTTCTTTAAAAAGTCCGTGTCGTTCTTACTGATTATATTCCTCTCCCTCTCCCTACCCCACCCCCTCTCCCCCTCCCCCTCCCTCACTCGCCATTCTCCCTATCTATATCTTTATTCTCTTCTGCTACTTACGCAACCATAACGTCCGCCAAAAAAACTTCTTCTCAGGCTCAGCACATGCCAACGTACCTGCAAGACAACAGGGAAAGGAGATTAGACACATACCGAAAATAAAAATAAAAGAATACAAACCTAAAACAAAACCATATAAAAAAAGAGAAAGACACACCAGTGAAAAAAAAGTCGAAAACCAAAAACCTAAATTCTAATTATGAAAAGAAAATGAGATCTTCCTCGAGGAGTTCGGAGAGTCATCTTGAGGGCCTTCCATCAAAGCGAGCTTCCGGCAGGGAGGCCAAGCTCACGGGATTTTCTTCTACGTGTCGTCTTTCCTTCTTCTTTTTCTTTTATTTCTCCCTTTTCTCCTTCATTCTTCTTCTTCTTCTACTACTACGTCTTCTTCTTATTCTTATTCTTCTTATTATTATTATTATTATTCCTCCTCTTCTTCTTCTTTATGCTTATTTCTTCTTCCTCCTCTTCTTCTTCTATTCATTCTCCTTTTTTCCTTTTTCCTTCGTCTCTTTTTCTCCTTCCCTTTCCTCTTCCTTCCTCCCTACCCACCGGAAATTGACATTTGCGGTTTTGTCTAATCGTCAGACCATTACCTGGCTTAGTACTAATCTCCCTTTTATCACCACCATACCAATACCACGATCATCACCATCTTATCACAACCACCACCATCATCATCACCAACCCCACTCTTCTTCAACTCCCCCCCCCTTCTCCATCTGTCATCATACCCCCCTCCCCTCCCCTCCCCCATTCCCCCTACATCCGACCCTGACTCAACGGCCGCCATTACACCTTCTAATTATCGTAGCCACGAAATGTAAAGCACAATGAACGCCACAAGGATTAAACGTAGAAATAGATCGACGAAAATTAAACGCTTCGCTCGAGAGAAGTGGGAGAAAGAGGGGGGGGGGGGTGAGAGGGAGGAGAGGGAAAGGAGAGAGGGGGAGAGGGAAAGAAGAGAGGGGGAGAGGGAAGGAGAGGAAGAGTAATGAGGGGGAGGAAAGGAGAAGGGAAAGAAAACAGAGGGAGAGGGGGAGTAAATAAGAGGGAGAAAGGGAGTAAATGAGAGGAGGGGGGAGTAAATGAGAGGGAGAGAGGGAGTAAATAAGAGGGAGAGGGGGAGTAAATGAGAGGGAAAGGGAAAAAGGAGAAAGGAGGAGGAGAAAAACGAGTTTCATGTGCGAGAAGAAAAGGATTACGGGGGAGGGAGAGGAGGGAGAGCAGGAGGAAGGGGGGGAGGGTTAACAGTCCAATATGCAATAAATAATGATTAAATCCGCACTGCACGGGGCGAGGACCGCTCCAGGTACGGGAACGACGGCGGCGAATCCCCGACAGTTTGCGTTGCGTTCGGATCGGCCGGCCGCGGAGACAAACAGAACCCAATTTCAACATCTGTACACACTTATACACACACAAACACAAACACACATATAAACGCTCAAACACACACACACACACACACACACACACACACACACACACACACACACACAAAAACAGACACACGCTTAAGTAATAACCCACAAACACGCTCAAAATCAGACACTCACAGACACACACATACATACAGCCACAGACGCACACACCCACTCGCAAGCACCTGTCTGGATATCCTCACAGCTCACTCGTCGGATATTTCCGGCGCCTAGTGTTTACAGCCACGCCCCGCTGCCTACGTAACGCCAGCACCCAAAACCCCCTCTGTGCACTTTTTACTTATCCATCCTTCGCAGACACGCCCCACACTCCTCCTCTTTTCATAGACATCCCATGCACGTTAGCCCTCCTTCGTAGCCACGCCCCCACACTAATCCTCCCATCGTAGACACGTCTCTACATCTGTCCTCCAATGGCAGACCCGCACAACACTCATTCTTCCATCATAGCCACGCCCCCACATCCATACTCCCACTGAAGCCACGCCCCCTCATCCATACTCCCATTGAAGCCACGCCCCCTCACCCATGCTCCCATTGAAGCCACGCCTCCTCATCCATACTCCCATTGAAGCCACGCCCCCTCATCCATGCTCCCATTGAAGCCACGCCCCCACATCCACAATCCCATCGCAGACCCGCCTTTACCTTCATCCACATCTACGCCTTCTACACTCATCCGCCCACCGCAGACACGCCTCTACGCCCATCCTCCAATCGAAGGCCGCCCCTACGCTCATCTTTCCCTTCATAACCACGCCCCCCACACTCCTAATCCACTCATAGCCACGCCCCCACACACACCCTCCCATCGTAAGCCACGCCCCTCGAGCTCCTCTTCCCATCGAAGCCACGCCCCCCTAAAATGCCCTCCACTCGCCACCATCTGTCATCATCCACGGTGATCTCGCTTCGCCATCTGCCCGCTCTTCCCTATCATCACGCCCCCTTCCTCACTCTGCAGAACAATCACAATTTATCTTCTTTGGCCTTATAACACTGATCCTCACTCGCATTATCTGCTCTCCGCGTCTCTCTTCGCTCCTCCATTCCTTCTATCAACTGCTGTTTCGTCCATTTCTCTCCCCTCCCCCCACCTCCACCCCACCACCACCACCAACACGACGTCAATACCGTAACCTGCTTCAGTGCCTGTCCTTCAGTGGGGTGCAAGTTATCATTAGCATGTGCGGTGCGTTCGCTTTCTCTATTTCGCCTTTTTTCCTTTGTACGCGTGTATGTGTATGTGTATGTGCACGTGTGTGTATGTGTGTGTGTGTGTGTGTGTGTGTGTGTGTGTGTGTGTGTGTGTGTGTGTGTGTGTGTGTGTGTGTGTGTGTGTGTGTGTGTGTGCAGTCGTGCTGTGTGTGCGTGTGAGCACGTTCTACGCGTGCGTGCGTAACCATTTACAGAAAAGAAAATGCTTTAAATCCTCTCCCAAGCCCAGGAGCAGTTTCAGTCCGCAACAAAGTGAGATGAAGCTCCGCCTTTCGCGGCAGAGACTCCAATCTCCGGAGCCCGAGAGCGGAACAGCCAGGTGCCAGGTTCATCCCGATATATAGCCGCGTAACACGATCCAATCCCACGTGCTACAAATCCCCAGGCACGCAAGCACACGGAACGCCATGACAAAAGGCCGTCGCGACGAATTATTTACGACAGCGAGAGTGACAGCGGCGTTTTCAAGCAAGCAAAAGATTCTACTTATTTTTATTGCTGAGGGGGAGAAGAGAGAGGAGGGGGGAAGGAGAGGGAGGAGGGTGGGAAGGAGAGGGAAAAGAGTGGGGAGAAGGGGGAGGAAGGAAGATGAGGAGGAAGGGGGAGCAGGGGGGTGAGGGAGGAGGAAGAAGATGATGAAGAGAAAGATAAAGAAGAAAAGGAAGAGGAGGAGGAGGAAGAAGAGGAATGGAAGTAGAGAGAAGGGAAAGAGGGAGGTAGAAGTAGTAAGGGTTAGGGTAGCTAGTCCTTCACTTCGGTACCTGCATAATATCAAACCTCCACCTACCCTCACAAAAAAGTAACCATTGCGATTTTCAAGAAACAAAGGACAAAAAAAAAATACATATAAAAATAAA
>NC_051389.1:55562797-55567797 GCF_015228065.2 Penaeus monodon | reverse complement strand
CAGGGCGTCAGATAATATCAGAGCCACTGAAAGAGACTGACAAAAGTCTGATATGTACCCCCTAAGCCCCCCTCCCCCGGGTCTGCTGGCGCCGCGACGGCACTGGCCGACGGCGAGTTCCGTTGCGCTACAGTGGTGCCGACAAACTGCCCCCTTGGTCGTTCGAACACGACATAATGCAGTTTCGTCTGAGGAGGGAGAGGGAGAGGAGAAGAGAAGAAAGAGAAAAGTAAGGAAGACAGACAGTAAGAGAGAGAGAGAGAGAGAGAGATTGAGAGAGAAAGGCTGATACGGGGGAAGAACGGGATGAAAAGAGAGACCAACAAAGTAGACAGAGAGAGGAAGAGGATCCGATGAAGGTTCGGTGGACTCTCCCCCCCCCCTCCCGCTTCTCCCTCACACCCTTTCCTGGCCCTCTCCCCGCCCAACACCCTTTCCTGCCCTCCCTCCCCCTTCCCTATACCCCCACCCTGCTGCAACCGCCCAACCCCCATTCCTGGCACTCGCGAGTGGCCTCCGCCATACAACTTGAATGACATACCACCCCACCACAACCAGCTTGCCCCCCCCCCCCGCCCCGCCCCCCTTCGTTCGCCCGCTCTACACCTTCTGCCCTCTCCCTTCCTCATACCTTCCTGTCTGGCCCGCCCCTGTCCCGCCGACCTTATCATGTGCTCCTTCCTGTCCCGTTTGTTGCTGCTCTCCTTTGTATCGTTCTGGACTTCTCGTATCTGCGTTGCCGTGCGGGAGTGGCATGCGGTGGCTAGTGCGTGCGCCTGCGAGTGGCGTTGTGTCGCTGCTGCGTGTCGTGTCGTCTGTGCACGTGAGTGTAGTGGTGTAGTGGTGTGGTGCGGCGTGTGTGGTTCCCTCCGTCACATTTGCACAGATTATTACGTGGACACGATTTCCTCTTCACTAGGAATATCTTTTTTTTTTTTACTTGCACTACTACTTAACTTTCGACCAACAGTATTTTTTTCATCTGCTAAATCCTTTTTTCCCTAAAGGACGGTTGTAAAGCTACCCTACCGGGATAAGACCTGCAACACTAATTAGTGCGTGCATGTGTGCGTGTTTTTGTTTATTATGGACGTCCACACGCTTTATGAATATGCCGGTGCATTTCAACGTGAGTGTGAGCACAACAGCCCCTGACTGTAGTCTACCTGGTCAGGGACAGAACCCCCATCAGGATGCGCCTACCGGCCGACCAGGTGACCCCGCCCTCCTAATTACTCCAGCCTCCCTCCCAGTCCACACCCCCAAACCCACACACCTAGCTCCCTCCCCTGTCTCTCTCTACCCTCCCCTAGCCGACCCCTATCCCCATCCCTTCCCCCTCTGCCGCCAACACTATTCTAGGCTCATCGCCACCTCCGGCCTCATAAACCTTCACCAGCTAGCTAATAACCAGGCCAACACTATCGCCGTTAACATCACGGTGGCATTCCCATTACTATTAGCAACATGACTTCCATGCCCTCACTTCTCTTGCCTCTGGCCTGGGAAAATCGAGTTCTAATAAATAAATAAATAAATAAATAAATAAATAAATAAATAAATAAATCCATAAATAAATACATAAATACCAAATACCAAAATAATACATTAATTTACATTCTTTCCATTCTTTCTTGCTTTGGCATTTCTTTTCTCCCCTCTACTACTTCTTGTCTCCTTTTGCTTCCCCATCTTGGTATTTCCTCCCTACGGTATCCCATCTTCCCTTCTTTCCCCTCATCCTCCTCCTCTTCAGCTTCGTCTCTCCTTTTCCTTCCTGTTCCCCCCTCGCCCTCCCTACCGCAGCGAGACACGTGCGGCCGCGATCCCACCACTCAACAAATTCCCCCTTATGTCATACCTTCCCTTCCCCTATCCTACCCTTGACCCCTTAACCTTTTGAAAGCCCCTAGGTACCCTTCCCTCCTCCCTCTCCCCTCCCTCCCCCACACACACCCTGTCACCCTACAGACTCCCATAGAAAACCCACAGAGCCCGACCCTTTCAGTCATGTCCCTTAAAACACCCTACCGCACTCGGTGACACTTCCTGATGACTCCTGAAGGGGCCACCCTCGCTCTCCCCAAATTCCCAAGACGCTCGTGTGCCGTTTTTCAAGTCGATCCTCCACCCCCCCCCCTTCTCCCTCCTCCGTCTCCATTCCCCTCTCTTCCCCACTTCTCTTTTCAGTCTCCATTGCAATATCTTTCCTACTCCTCTCTTCAGTTTCTATTTCCCTCTCTTTATTATGTCCCCTTCCCTACTCCCTCCTCAGTTTCCATCCCTCACTTATTCCCTACTCCCCTCTTTACGCCATCTCCCCCACCCCCTTCCCCCCGCCTCAGTCCTCATCCCCCTCTCTCCCTCCGCCTCAGTCCCAATCCCCTCCTTCCCCTTCCCCTCCCTTCCCCCCACCCTTTCTCCCCCTCCCACATCCTTCTCCCCTCAGTCTCAATCCCCTCAACACCTCCGGCTAAAGCGAAGACCCTGACATCACTAGATCAAGGCTTCGTCGAGGATTTCGCGGGGTGTCACCTAGCTATCCTCAGCGCTGCATCGAGGCTTCATATCGGTTCTCAATATTAGTCAGAAAAAATAGTCTTTCCGGAAATAGCAATAATGAAAAAGTACACAGCATTTACTGCTTGTTAATTGCTTGTTTTTTTCTCTCTCTTGTGGGGCATGCTTGCAATACGTACAAGGAAAGCTATTTTATTCTAACCTTTGTCGGCGACGATCTTTGGGAATTTCGCCAAGGATTTAATTTCGATTGTCTTCTTTCCCTTTACAAAGGAAGATCCCTAACACCCATTCGCGATGACTCTTCAATTGTTATCGCTGTTTCCGGAACGCCCCTTTGTACGCGAAGACAAAAGGCAATTCACACCTATTAAGGACGGATTGCGTGTGCCACTTCCGCAGGGCGAGAAGGAAATTAGATAAAATGCGTCAGAACACATTAGGAGGAAACCAAGACAAGCTACCCCCCCCCCCCCCCCGCTCTCCACTCCCCTGAAGTCCTTATCTCACCTCGACGATCAACTCAAGACGACGATGGAGGAGGAGGAGGAGGGGGGGTAGGTTGGTGGATAGAAGGAATAAAGGAAAGAAAACGAGAAAGGAAACAATGGGAGGAGGAGGAGGAGGAGGAGGAGGAGGAGGAGGAGGAGGAGGAGGAGAGGAGAAGGGGGAGGAGAGACTAGAAGACGTAGAAGAAGAAGAAAAGGGAAACAAGTACCTAATCCTTTCCACAACCCAAACCCACACCTGTATTGTAACCCCATAACCCTCCCTCTTGTATCGCCTGCCAGCCGAATAAAAAAAGGTGGGAGGGAGAGGGTGAGTGGGAGAATGGGAGTAGGAGTAGGAGGAGGAGGGGGAGGGGGAGGAGAAAAGGGTGGTCAGAGAGGTAAAACATGATGATGAAGTTCTCACAGCCACAGAAGCCGTGTGCACTGTTTGAAAGCTCATGTTTCCTTCCCTCCCGTGTCCAGTTTTACCCTATTACCCAGTTTAAAGTTTCTCGCCCGACAGGATGTACAGGGGAGGGGGAGGGGGTGGGGGGGGGGGGAGGGGAAGAGAAGGGGAGAAGGGAGGCAGGGGAAAAGTAAGGCAAGGAAGAGGGGAGAGGGAAGGAGGAGGGGAGAGGAGGGGGAACAAACTGAAAGAGAACTGGAGGAGGGTGGAGTGGAATATGAGGGCGAGTGGAATATGAGGGAGAAGAGGGGAAGGGGAAGGGGAAGGGGGGTAAGAGGAGGGTAAACAAAGATTACAAGGGAAGGGAAGATTAAATATATGCTGTAGATGGGAAGAGTTAAAGGAGGAGGAGGAATGCACAGAGGGTGCCTTGAGTTTAAGGGTGAAGGGTAAGGGGTGAGGGGTGAGGGGTGAGGGGTGAGGGGTGAGGGGTGAGAGGTGAGGGAGAGGGTCTGGGTAAGGGTATGGGTAAAGATAAGGGAACGAGGTGAGGAGGAAGGGATATATGAAAATCGTGACTTTGTACGAGACACAATGACACTCGGCCACACCAGCACGTTTCGAATATCGCATCACGTTAACACGTAAACGATACCTCGACGGTCAAAATGCTCACCAGAGCCGACCCCAAACGGACACAAATACACACTCACACTCATAGATACAAACACACACACACACACACACGCACACACACATACACCACACCCCACTCCCCTTTACCCCCCACCATCCCACCACCTCCCACCCCTACACCCACACACCCCACACGCACATAAAACACACACACCCAGCCGCCAGTCGTTAACCGTGAAGGATTAGCGAGACGACGAGCTCATGGCAAGAGGTACGTCGGCGATAATCGGTGCCGCCGAGACCCGCTCGTTAAAGGGTCGCATAACAGGCGGAGGCACGCCGGGCTTCGGGCTTCCATTTGACACCCTTTTTGCTTAGTGAGAAAGAAAAACAAAAACGTAGGAAGATTGACAAATAACTAACTTAATAAATTAATAAAAAAAACATAGGAAGATAAATAGACCAACAACTTAATAAGCAAATAAAACATAAGGTAAATAGACAAATAACTTAATAAATGAACAAAAAAAATTGTAAACAGACCAATAGCATGAAGGTAAGGAGAGGAACAGAGGAAGAATGGAAGGAGGTAAGCAATACGAAGGTAAATGGAATGAAGAGAAGGAGGAGTAGCAAGTAGGAGGGAAAGAGGAAAAACAAAAGAAAGGGAGATGAAAACCGAGAGAAGAGAAAAGTGGGAGAACAAGACAAAAACAAAAGGAGAGAAAGCGGAGAAAGGAGAGGGATGGAGACAGGAAAAGGAGGCAGAAATATAGAAGGGATAAACAAAAACACAAAAAAAAATAAGGAAAGAACAGAGCAAAGAGGATGAATCTGAAGGAGAAAAGATGGAAAGAGAGAAAAGGGAGAAAAAGGAGAACAGAAGAGAGGGAGAACAGGGACAGGAGGGGGAGAAGGAATCGGAAGTGTAAGATCGCGGCGCGTGC
>NC_051389.1:55550297-55560297 GCF_015228065.2 Penaeus monodon | reverse complement strand
TCAGAACCCTCACGTCGGAAGTAGCTCCAAAGTATACCACGGCAGGATCACAACGAGGCAGGCGTCAACACCCACTCCACCCACACCGCACGAGATAATTCATTAAAGGGGACGGTGCCGTGCAAGGGTCAGGGCGATGCTGGGGTCACAGAGGAAAGGATAGGGCGTTACGGCCGATGAAGTAGTACACATTGCTATTCCAACACTCACGTTTTCAGACTGGACAATATCAACAATATACACACGCAGGAGCACAAATACATATTAATAGGAAATAGCTACGGAGAAACCGCTAGTACAAATACATCGCGCACGAGACAAGCACAGGTAAGCAGGCAGGTAAGCAGGTGATCAGGCAATCTGGCAGGCATGATTAAGGACAGGTAAGGTGGAGGAGGAGGAGGGGAAAGGAGGAGGAAGGTGGGCGGGGCATGGGGGAGGAGGGGAGGGAGGGAAGGAACAAGGCGTAGGGCAAGGAGGTACGGATCGACACACCTCAACCAGGAGGATACTTAATCGCGCCTTAGTTCTCGGTAAACGGTGAAAAAGCAAAGATAGACGGCTCGATGCACGTCACGGATCGAAGGAATAAAAACAACCGAGGGAGCATAATCGAAGAGACAGTATAAAAAGATTAAGAGAGGACAAGTTATAAAACTTACTCGCTACCTCCCTTTCCTCAAACTGATGCAGACAATAACAAACACTTCCCCCTCCCCCTCCCCACTTTTCCACCCCCCCTTCACCCCCATCGGTCTTCCTCCTACCCCCTACCCCCCAACATGTACCTGAACAGGCTTTTACAACGCAAATTCGAGCAGGACGAATAATCACGCACACACAAACACAAAAGACAATCGCTGAGAACCTTGCCCGTCGGAACTTCTCAAGGCCAAACACGGCAACCTGACAATTTCGAGACTTCAACTTCCAGACTTCGGGGAACATTTCGGCAGCTCAGTCGGGAACTCCGGAGCTGCCTTTGCCTCCCTCCACCTCGGGCACACGCGGACATTGCACGCTAGCACAAAGACAATACTAATTGGCTTCCCTTCCACCTCACACACGACTTTCCTTCCAGAAAAAAATAAGAAAAAAAGGAGGGGAAAAAACGACCCCTCTGCCTCCACGGAGTTCCGCGTTCGTCCGTCACCCGAGACAAAACAATGCTGGTCTATGGGTATATTAATCTTCTGTTCCCACTGCGAGCAAATTAGCTCCATTTCTTGCGATTTGACCCTTCGCCCGAGAGAGTATCGAGCGCACAATAACTTTTTTTTCCACACAGCTACAAACGCAAAGTTACTTCGACATAGCGCATATTCTTTTTTAAAAAATCACATTGCAGTTTAGCTTCATGTTCTCTGAAACACAACCCACAACTATCCCCTCCTCAAAAATCGCACAACACTCGAATCCAGCCCGAAAATCCCGCCCCATGACAGAATTCTAACAAACATTCAAACAAAAAACAACAAACGAGCATGCAAGCGGGGAGCGCCCCTGGTAATTAGTTAACCGTACCATATTAAGAAGATAATGACGTGCTTGAAAGCGTTGATTGTCAGATTCCCTGCGACTGTTGAGATGCTGCTGCTTCTCCGCAACACTGCTTC
This sequence comes from Penaeus monodon, assembly GCF_015228065.2. Taxonomy (NCBI): domain Eukaryota; kingdom Metazoa; phylum Arthropoda; class Malacostraca; order Decapoda; family Penaeidae; genus Penaeus; species Penaeus monodon. The sequence goes on along the minus strand of NC_051389.1, from coordinate 55,558,681 downwards.
ATCACTGCCGCAACAAACCCACACTTTGACTACGTACTCGCAGCAACACACGCAATACGCACAATCTCGTTAATGAAGCAATTCTGATCAATATGCACATCTATGAGATAGTAAACCCGTCACTTCCATCACTTTGAAAGCATCTAATGCACTTCTATTTGTTTTCCTCTTTCGTTATATACAGATTATCATTGTAATTATTTTCCTTCTTCCAACGAAAGCACAAAGCCTTGCAAAAAAACGAGAGAGAGGAGAGATCAGTGGATCGAAATTTTAAAAGCCGGCACAAGACGTTGTTAGTATCCAGCAGCGGTCCAAGCCGAGAGAGGTATATGTCCACCTTCACACGAGCACGAGCGCACAACACTGGCGTGGCTTTGACCGCCAGGCAGCCACTGGGGAGGTACGACTTGGCTGCCGGGATGCGACGGAGCTGCTTGTTGTCATCTCCGCCTGCCTCGCTGCCAGGCGCACGACGCTCCACAGTTCCCCCTGGAAGAGCTACGAAAGCATACCCGATATCGTATTTTCAGGCCAGAACGACATCCCTAACTGAAGCTGTCCGATTATCGTCTATCGCGCTTGCGGGGAAACCCCAAAGTCCAAGCGGGAGGAAGCACATGACAATCTGACAGCGAGAGGGAGAGCAGGTGTGTTGCCGGGAACCTGAGCCCGACCCCAACACCTGAGCTGGCCGGCCCCACGTGAGGAGACACAGCTGGAATTATGCATCCGAGGAGACTCTCGCACTCATCCCGCGATGCAGTCTCGCCTGCACTTCTTCCTGCTTCAAGGAGGAAGTCTCAAGGAGGAAGTTTCGGATGCACAAGCCTCTCCATCCCGACAAGGCACTTGAGCACGCCTCTTCTCCTTCCATTGATTATTTCTATAAAAAGAAATGAACCGCAGACGAGAGAAAACGAAAAAAAGTGAAGGACTCGGTGGTTCCTAATTAACCCCGACTCGCATCCCAATATCCTCAAAATTCTGTCTTCACAAGCCCTTGCTAAAAGAGGATCAACAACCGTTCTTAAATCCCAGCCGAGAAGCGTCTGTGCGCCGGGCCAGCGTGATCCCTCTCCTGGCACTGCGGTCACGGTTGCTCGCCGCACCAGCCGCCAGTACCCAGCGGTGCCACGGGAGAAGCACGGCGAGGCACACATGCCGTATCCTCCTTTCGTGCAACTGTAACGGGACGACGCGACGGGTCACGCCCACCGCGACAATGGGTGGGCGGAAGCATTCTCCACGCCCGCACATTGGCCTAAACATAACACCTTGTTACGGAAATGCCGCCAAAAGCCGTGAGAACCGACGGACAAATAGCTCAGCCAAAGCATGCAATCACGTCCGTGCACATCAAAACACACACACACACACACACACACACACACACACACACACACACACACACACCTCACTCTCTCTCTCACACACGCACATAAACACACACACATAAACATACGCACATAAACTCATGCACATAACCAAACAAACACACACATACACACACACGTGTCCCCTTCTCACTTAGTCCTACACGATATTGCGTGAAAATACCTCTTCCTCTTCCTCCCCTCGGGCCTTCACACTCTCTGACTTTCAAACACCTAACCTTAACACCAAAGCATCTTCACGCACTTGACCTTCTAACACACTTTTTTTTCCCTTCCCTACACTTAATTCTAAACGCACTCTCGTCGACATCCGGCCTTCTCGTAAGCCTTTTTCCACAAATAAATCCTCTCTGATACTAGCAGTTCTTCAAAACACTCGCACTTCTATTTACAGTCTCCCTATCTTACGCACTCTTTCCCTCCTGCTTCCTGCTCTCCCCTCGGAAAATACTCGGGGTATCTAACAAGCTTTCCACAACATCACGCTGAACTAAGAGATGGATGTATGGATGGGTGTTTGAATGGGTGGGTGGGTGGCTATGTGGTTGTGTGGGTGGGTGTATGGATGGATGGATGGGTAGATGTATGTATGTATGGGTGGATGGATGGGTAGATGTATGTATGTATGGGTGGATGGATGGATGGACTGGATGGATGGATGGATGGGGTAGGACGAGAGGAGAGCGAAAGGATAGAGAAAGAAAGCGAGAGAGTAAAAAAAAAGGAGAAAGAAAGAGAGAAGAAAACAAGGCGAGCAAGCGACTTCCAACCCGGCCTGCCCTCGCGCAAGCACGTCTGCAACCGGCTTCGTCCGCGCGGCTCACGGAGGGCCCAAAATGCAACACGAACCGCAAGGGGCCGAGTGGCATACGAATGCAAACCCCAACCCGAGGCTTCGACAGCATCGCAAGCACACGCAGGAAACCCAATTCCATCTCCCGCCCGCCATCCGATTCCGGTCGTGGCCGCTTACTCTTTCGGATACATAAAAAAGGCCCCTCACACGTATCCTATATCCTCGTATCCTAAGCTCCTTTATCGTCGCACCTCGGAAGAAAGCCCGTCAGTAAGAGAGAAAAAAAGACGCAAATAGAAAACCGAATAAAAACAATAGTCCTTACAACCAAAGAGCCTTGCATAACAAAACACACACGGGGTACGGTCGGGAGAGTCGCAAAAACGGATCAACCTACAACAACACGTGCGGACACATACGCAATTCACATTCGGACACGCACACGCACTTGCATGTAATACACAGATGAACCTACACCCACGCCTCGCCTCTACCCACGCGCCCACAAACTATAAACCACAGCACCCCGCCCAAATCCCCCACACTACCACACTATCTACACCACACCTCCACAAACTAATCCTCAATCATCCATACCCCCATCCCCACGCCCAAGCTTCTATCACGCCCACGCTGCCCACACCCCTATGAGCAATCCCCTGCACAACCTATACACCCACACTGCTACCCCAACCCCCCCCCCCATCCAAACCTCTATGACGCCTACACTCCTCTCCAACCCCCACAAAAGAACCAACCGCATGCCTATACACCCACCTCGCACGCCAACCCACACAAACGACCCCCCACACACCCCAACCCCACACTCAAACCTCTATCACACCACTGCCGTTCCTTCCTTCCCGGCTTCGGCTCAACATGACCTGCAAGTTGCATGAGCCTCGTCTGCCTGTCGTCGGCGGTCACGAAATGCAAGCAGGTAAACACGCTCTCGCACGCACGCACGTATCGCGGTGGTGATGGCGGTGATGGTGACGATAATAATGAAAACAAAACTGACAGTGATACTAATAATATAATTTAAAAGATATATATAATGTTATTAACCCCAACAAATAATGAAAATAAAACAGAAAGAAGATCAATAACTTAGACCCCCCCCCAAAAAAAAAAAAAAAAAAAAAAAAAAAAAACACGGAACATCCAACTCGCCGACACGAAGCTAAGCACGAAAGGCCTCCTACATGCAAACGCGAACGCACGCGCACACACACACAAACTAACAACCACCCCTCCCTGCACACGCGGCTTTCACAAATGCCTTTCACCCACTCACAGGAATGCCTGGCCCTTCACGTCTCACCTATGGACTTCCGCCTACGGGCTGTCACTCCTAGGCTATTTCTAGTCTCTTCACTTTTAACCCTTTGGCTACACTGATTTATCACAGATTCAGTTAATAATCGGCTAATGACTGAATAATTAGTTAATTGTAACATTAATACACACGGTACTAGGAATATGAACATGAAAAATAAGACACGTGATGGTAATGACAATTAATAGATATGATAGATGAAGGTGGCAATAACGATAGTATGATGATGATGATGATGATGATGATGATGATGATGATGATGATGATGATGATGATGATGATGATGATGATGATGATGATGATGATGATGATGATGATGATGATGATGATGATGATGATGATGATGATGATGATGATGATGATGATGATGGCGACGGTGATGGTGGTATTAATGGTGTTGGTGGTGACAATGATATTGATGATAATGAACATAACAATATCATTAACATTAAAAAAGAAAATGGAATGAGAATATATAATCGTCTGCTTAACAGCAACACCAACAACAAAAACAAACCCACCCCACAGGGCCACCCACCCACACACCCAGAGCCCCCCACCCACCCACCCCATCAGCGACCACGTGCGCAGACAGACGCAAAAGACCGATAAATCTCTGTGGTTTCTTTTTAGCGCCGTGCAGAGACAGGCAAGCAAGCAGGATTTACGTGCCAGCTGATGCGATCTTTGCGGTGGTCGTGACGTCACCGAGTATTCCAGATCCTTGATGTCCTTGAAGTCAATGCTAGAAGTCAAAGTCCGCTTGCAAAGCAATAAAATATGCACGGCATTTAATTCTGACGATATCAAGGATGCTTGATAACCAGTTGCGTGATACTAAAAGCAAAATTCTGAAACAACGGCGGGAAATACTATAACGAAAAATTCTAACAAGCCTACACTCTAGAAAACCTTAACTTCAGCAAATTATCCAATAAATCATCAAATGTGTTTTCTAACTTTCATTTCGAAAAATAATTTAAAAAAGGACCATAATAATGAACAATAACAAAACAGCAAACACCTAACCACGACAAGCACACGTACATACCAACTAACAAACATTCGACAAACAAGCAGAAAGCAACGCGCATAGTGCATGGGCGGGATGGAAGGCAACATCCGCCCATACAGCCCACCCGCACAGACTATGGGGGTGTGGTGGGCAAGCATCGGTGTACCAACGAATATACACACGAAAAAAAGGAAAAAAAAAACACCAAAAAGCGAAAAAAAAATCGCCGCAGACACAAGAAAACTACGAAGACACGCAAGCACAGCCCCTCCCCTCTCTCCTTCTCTCTCTGCTTTACACCAACCTAACTCCTGCTTCCTGCTTGTTCGTCGCTAAAATTGGCCGCTTCCCCACCCTCCGTTGTCACCGCCAGCCCGCCCGCCACTCAAAACGGATAAATAAATCTATCTCGAATCCGGTACGCGTACGGAACTCTTTCGGGGGTCAGAATAGTGCTGGGGGAGGGAAGGGGAGGGAAGGGAATGGGGAGGAGAGGGGAATTTTAGGGGGAGGGGAAGGAGAGGGGAAAAGTAAGCTTAGCAGAGGAGTGGGGAAATTCAGGGAAAGGGGAGAGTGGGGAAATACTGGGGGGGGGAGAAAGGATGGGGAGGGGAAGCATATGGTAATGATGATAAAAGATAAAAACAATGATAATAACATCAAAAATAATAACTGTAAAAGCAACAACAAAACAGTAAAAATGATGAAAAAATATGATAATGATAAATGATGATGATGATGATTGATGAAGATAATAATATCAACGACAACAACAGCAACATTCACCAATATCTTAATAACAATAGTAATAAAACTTACTACGATGCAGCCCGTGAATCAAGCAAGTACTCACTTTCACAATAACATGAAAATAAACCTAAACACCGCAACAACATTACTGCCAACACAAAGCAAGCGCCGTGGGCAGAGCACCTTTAATAAGCCTCTACTGAAGCATTTTGCGTAGAACAGGTAGGACAGGAATAAACATCCACACGCGCGCTCTACCGCCACAAAAAATGGATGTATAGCCATAGATAAAAAATGTAAGGATTAATGAAAACCGCGTTCCTGGCGACCATCATGGCGCCCGAAATGAAGCACCATTATGGGACTTTTCCTTTATATGGTCCCGCTCACTCTGCGAGTAATTCCCGGCTGGACATGGAGCGTCAAGGTAGCGGCGTCCCCGCCCATAAGGGGCTAATATATGAGCGGCGTCGTAGACTAACAGGTGGGATGAGGAGGGGGGCCGAGTCCGGAGGTGGCCCGGGCGAGGAGGGCGGGAGGAAGAGGAAAAAACGCCCCTGAAAACTGGTCGGGCGTGGAATAGCTACTCGATATTTGTTATTCCGGTAGTGTGCGTGTCTGTCTGTCGCCTCGGCCACATTTGGGTGTCCCCGAGACGCGAAGAATGAGGAAACTGGAACCCGGTTCTACGTAGCGTAAGTGCGGGAGGACCGCTGCGCCGCGTCATCCGGTTCCACTGAGTCACGCTGGCGGAGTTGACCTGACCTTCGTGTCAAATTTTCTTGTCATCGCTGCTCGAGAATCAGGTGTAGGGGCGGACCTGCACTTCCGCGACACAAACCGCGAAACACCGAAATGAAATGCCTCGTCTCCGCCGCGTCTTGCGAAACTTACAACAAAGAAATTAAACTGAACCTGGTCCTACCGCACTCCAAATAGAACCTTTAAAACTCTCACACAAAAGCAACCCAAAAACATCTCTCTCAACTTTCCCCTCTGAAAAGCATACCAAAGAGCGGCCTTCCTCTCCCTCCTTCCCTAGCCCCTCCCCCCTTTCCCCTCCCCAACCAACTCGCGCGCCGACACAAGACAAGCTTAAGAAAAAGCCTACGAAATCCTCTTGCTCCGCCGCCTTGAGCCACCTCGGATCAAGAGGCGAGAGCGGCACGGGTGCCCGCTTTCCCTTCCCTCTCGTTTACAAGGTATTCCCGGCCTGTGCCCTCGGCGGCAACCTGTGGAATCGCCACGGTGCTCTGCGGTGTGACGTGGGTAGCGAAGTACCGACGGCAATAACTGTTCCGCGCCGCCATAAAAGTGTGATAACATTTTTCCGCGGAAGAGTTACTTTAAGAGGTGAGCGTATCTATAAATACGAAGTAAAGCTCTTTGATATTAATATTATCAGACGGGAGGAAGCCCGCTTGCAAAAGATTTACGGACTTCTTCCATTTTCAAAAGCAAATATTTTCATCTTTTTTTCACTTAAAAATGTCGCGAGGGAGGATTTCATGATGAAATACGTTCCCAGACATTCCACATCTGACATGGCCTCTGGAGCGAAGGAGTGGGACGAGGGAAGGTGAGGGGATGGGGAGAGAGCCCTGAGGACGAAAAGACACGCAAATCAAACCGATCGACCCAAATTGATACTGGGTCAACGCATGCCCTATTTTCAAACTGACCTCACCCCACTTGGCTACATTCGTAACCCTTCCCTTCCCCTACCCCCTTATCCCAGCCCACAGCACACACCTACTTAAACAGACGTCAAAAACACAAATAACTATCCCAAACCTCCCCAACTATCACAAATCTCTCCCTTCCAAAAATCCCCTTCCTTCCCCGACCTCTCCCACATCCCCACCCTACCTTACCTATACCCTCACCCTCATAGACCCCCCCCCCCCCCGCGCCCCGATGAGGTGAGTCAGCCCACGTGATCGCTTCAGACGATGAGCAACGTCTATATCTGTCACGTGACCCGCCAGGCTCACTCCTAGGTCCTCCTCGGGAGATGTTCATCCCGTTTCTTCGCCGCCCACGCAGCCTCTTTCGGCACCTTCGGGTATGTCACGCCCTTTTTAAGTGACATTTCTATGGCAGCTGCCTAACCACATCATCTACTCGTCTACCCCATCTACTTTTCACATGCTTATATATTTTTCCTTCAAACTTTTCTTTCATACTGTTACCTTTTTATTTCGTTCACTTTTCTTTCCGATACCTACTATCTCCTCCTCATTCTATGCAACCAGACAACACTGCAATCCCGACAGAGCAACAAGTAATGCAGAGACACTGACCCTCGCTCGCTCTTATGCCTGCTCGTCGACGGGAAATGCCACGCGCTAGCAATAAAGTTCCCTCAAGATGCCCCGCGACATCTTGAGTTGTCCTCTTGTCTCCGTTTATGAGAGCTCACCTCATGGGATCATCTGAAAGAATGCAGATAAGAAGTACTCTGTTCCTAAATAAAAAAAGGCCCTTCATTTATCTCAATCATCCAGCTCTGTGCTGAGTCTTTCTTCCTTCTCCCTTACCTTTCTATTATCGCCTGTTTCATCCATACCCTCTTTCCTCGTTTCTTCGAGCTCGTATCAATTCACAACATTGCACCCCACACCCCGTTTTTAGCCCCGCCTCTCAGTTCCTGTGTGTGTGTATACATAAACATATATATACGTGTATATATATATATATATATATATATATATATATATATATATATATATATATATATATGTATGTATGTATGTATGTATGTATGTATGTATGTATGTATGTATGTATGTATGTATGTATGTATGTATGTATGTATGTATGTATGTATGTATGTATGTATGTACATACACACACACACACACACTATATATATATATATATATATATATATATATATATATATATATATATATATATATACACTTATGTATACACACACACATATGTGTGTGTGTGTGTGTGTGTGTGTGTGTGTGTGTGTGTGTGTGTGTGTGTGTGTGTGTGTGTGTGTGTGTGTGTGTGTGTGTGTGTGTGTGTCTACATAAACATATATATACGTGTGTGTGTGTGTATACATATATATAT
>NC_051389.1:55515297-55540297 GCF_015228065.2 Penaeus monodon | reverse complement strand
AGTACTGGCCTAATTCTTCGCACCTGTTTCGTTCGCGTAGACCTTACGCTTCACGTCTTTTACCTTCGCTTCGTAAAAACATCATTAAACACAAGAGATTTATGTCACAATTATTTTATTTTGCTTAATGGGGACACGCATACCTTTTCAATACTTCTTCACACATATAAATAAATAAATAAAAAATAATTAATAATAAAAAAAAAAAAAAAAAAAAAAAAAAAAAAAAAAAAAAAAAAATATATATATATATATATATATATAATAATAATATATATATATATATACACACACACACACACACACACACACAACACACACACACACACACACACACACACACACATATTCGTCACTACATAAAGCTTAGCTACAAGAGACGACAACTGCGTCCGCACATATATTTACAGAACATTTCCTCCCTTAACCTACTCATGAAATGTGCTCAAGCAGCCCATATTTACACACCTGCACAGAACCACCCACCTGACACACACCTGCTCTCTCCACCCACAGGCTGCAAGCATGACCAAGCGCGAGGGCCATAGGGCATGAAACGAGGGCGGCGCATGAGCAGGGTTACGCAAGCAAGCACGGAGAATCAGTTTCAGGGGAAAAAATAAAATTTATCGCTGCCATGCAATACACAGAAGCATTTCATTGGGATAACCTCAAATTGCCAACTTATAGAGAACAAACGAAAAAAAAAATAAATAAAAAATAAATAAACAAACAAATAAAGAAAAAAAATCACATTAGCGTCATTTTAGGGGGTTCTCCTTTTGCAGCATAATCACTAGTTTAGATTTCAACATTCCCCTCTCCTCCTTCGCCTCCTCCCCCTTCCCCTTCCTTCCCTCCCCTCCAACCTTCTCAATTACGAGTTCACGCACACAGAGGGAGAGAAGAGGTGAAGGAGAGAGAAACCCCCAACCCTCATCTCCCTCTCTCCCTCGCTCCTTCCTCCCTCTCCCTCCCTCCCTCTCCTCCAGCACCCCCAATATCCCCACCACAACTCTCCCCATGAACCTGGACCTCCGGCCTAATGAGCCTCCTTAGGTCTTAAGGCCTAAAGAGGGTGCCTGAACACGGTGAAGGAGTGCCAATAGCATATCACACAGGTACACGCGTCGAGTGAATGATGGCGTGGGAAAAATAAAACCGTAGTAATAATAACTATCAACAAAAACAATAATTCTCAACAAAAACAACCAACATAAGAATACCATTCACAATAACAAGAAAACAACAATAATAATAATCATTATTATATAGAAAGTTAATAATGATAATGATTATATTACAAAATAATAATACCGATTAATTCATTAACAAAATGAACCTGCAGATTAGAAAGAGCCACCCAGAGGAACACGCAAAACTTAACAATCTCAAAACAACAATAAACACGCAAGCAAAATTTAAACCAGAAGTGCATGATAGCCCCGGGCATCTACACTGACAAAGAAAACAAATAAAGAAAACAAATAAAGAAAAACGAGGTAAAGCTATTGAGGACAGCGCAGTATCAAAGGCACGTAACCATGACCCCAAAAAAAGTTAACAAATCCTACAAGAAGTGTAATAATCCCAGGAAAAGGTTTAACTAGCCAACCAAAAAAGGATTTAATATACTATAATTTTAACAATTAACGACTTTGCAAAAAAAAGAAAAAAACTATACATAAACATGAACAGATGGTCAGATAAACATGTTTCATCACTAGTAAAACGAAACAAAATTGCCATTATCATCAACATATCATATCACATATCTTATTAAATCAATTCATAGCTTAATTGTAATACCATATCGATGATGCTTTTCTGTACCTGAGACAGCTGGAAAACGCAACCTTAAATGTATTCCTGGATTTAATTTAACCAAAAAGAGTAAATGTGAAGAGAAAACGTGACCACCGCACAAGGTACTTTCTTGCACGCGAAGTTTAGAAGACGACGACTGAGATTGTTATTTTCTTCAAGCATTATCAAGTGAAAATAATATAAAGATACTCATAATTATGCTATAAAACTTTGGGAGGAGGAGGAGGAGGAGGGGGAGGAGGACAGAGAGAGAGAGAGAGAGAGAGAGAGAGAGAGAGAGAGAGAGAGAGAGAGAGAGAGAGAGAGAGAAGAGAGAAGAGAGAGAGAGAGAGAGAGAGAGAGAGAGAGAGAGAGAAAATGCATCGTGTGTGCCATGGGTGGGTCCCCATCCCCATCCTCATCCCCCTGCCCTTCCCCCTTCTTCCTTTGCGTGAGTCCAGTCATCTGCACGGCGGGCTAGAGATAGAGGTCACGGGAGCATCACGATTTTGGCCCCTGACACTCGCACCATTCGCACCCATACCGTATTAAGGCCAAGGACATGTCTGAAACATGCTCGACTGCGGACTGTATAAAGAGAAGAGGAGGGAAGTTGAATAAGCAGAGACAGGTGAGAGGAGAGAAAAGGAGGGAGACAGGAGACGACGAGAGGGTGAGTGGGTAGAAAAGGGGGAGGCAGGAGAACGAAGTGAGGGTGAGTGGGGAGAAAAGGGGGAGGCAGGAGAGGGAGACTGAGGGTGAAGGGGGCAGGAGGAATGAGGGGGAAAGGGTAAGGTGATGACATGAGTCTGGCAGGGTACAGGTCCCATGTCTACTGATCTTGGCACGGTGAAAAAGGGGTTGAACACACACACTCCCGATTCAATGAGGAGGTTTCAGATCCATGTAGAAGAAGAAGAAGAAAAACGAAAGACGGAAAAAAATCTGAGAAACCGCTAACCTGCAGCGGAGATTCATGACACCTGAATCCACAGATGACAAAAAAGGAAAAAGAAAAAGAAAGAAAGAAAGAAAATAAGATATGCTAAGAACATTCACAGAACATGCGACAGGATTCTAAAAAAATGTGTACAGCACAAATCTTTCATCGCAAGGTGTAGACGATTAAGAGGGAGAGGAAGGAGAGGGGAGGAAAAAAAAGGAGAGTGGAGTAAAAAGGAGTGAGATGGGAAGAGGAGGCGGAGGAGGAGGAGGAGGAGGAGAAGAGGAGAAGGAAGGAGGAGGAGGAGGAGGAGGAGGAGGAGGAGGAGGAGGGGAGGAGGAGGAGGAGGAGGAGGAGAGGAGAGGAGAGGAGAAGGAGAAGGAGAAGGAGAAGGAGAAGGAGAAGGAGAAGAGAAGAAGAAGAAGGAAGAAGAAGAAGAAAAGAGGAGGAGGAAGAGGAGGCGTAAGTGTAGGAGTTGGGGAGGGCTAGGAAGGGTATGGTCGAAAGAGAAGGGGAGGAAGGAGAAACAGAGGAAAGGGGAAGGAAGGAGAGGTGAGAACAGATAGGACGAGACGAAAAACAAAGTCAAGAACGAGACAGCCGGTCGTGACACAGCAACTGAACGAAATATGCGAAAGGAGGGTAGGGAGGGAGAAAGAGAGAGGTGGTGATGGTGGTGGTGATTGTGGAGAGAGAGAGAGAGAGAGAGAGAGAGAGAGAGAGAGAGAGAGAGAGAGAAGAGAGAGAGAGGAGAGAGAGAGAGGAAGAGAGAGAGAGAGAGAGAGAGAAGAGGTAGAGAGAGAGAGAGAAAGAGAGAGAGAGAGAGAGGAGAGGAGAGAGAGAAGAGAGAGAGGAGAGAAGAGAGAGAGAGAGAGAAGGAGAAGAGAAGAGAGAAGAGAGAGAGAGAGAGAGAAGAGAGAAGAGAGAGAGAGAGAAGAGAGAAGAGAGAAGAGAGAGAGAGAGAAGGGAGAAGGAGAAGAAGAAGAGAAGAAGAAGAAGAAGAATGTGTTTGACGTTTATAAGGGTTGAGAATGGGATAATAAATGTCACCACCGCAGCTACCGGCAAGGAGAGTGACGTGAACGAGAGGACGAGATGGGCGTGGCCGAATGGTGACGGAGTGCTTGTAACGCGAACATGCTCGGGGAGGGAGGGGGGAGTGGTGAGGGGGGGGATATGCGGGAGGAGGGTCTGATGGGCTGAGGATAGGGGGATAAGGGGGGTGAGGGGGGGTTTAGTGAGAGGGATAGGGTGGGGGAGGGAGTTGGTGATCTGGGAAAGGGTAAGGGAGGAGGACGTATTAAGTTGGGGACAGGGTTGGGGAGGAGGCAGTGAAGAGGCAGGAAGAGGATGGGGAAGGGGGGAGAGGTGTGGAGAGGTTGGGGAAGGGAGGAGAGGAGTGGAGAGGTTGGGGAAGGGTAGGGAAGAGAAGTGGAGAGATTGGGGAGGGGAGATGAAGGGGGTCGGAATTGGGAAGGGAAAGGGAAGGATGGAAAAGTAGGGATAGAGGATAAGAGATGAGGCGGAGGAGGAGGGATAGGAGCAGGAGAGGAAAGAGGGGAACTGAAGAACAAGGAGTAATGAGGAAGAAAGGGGGCAGAGGGGGTAGAAACTACAAGAGTTCGACCGGTGAAGTTGAAAACGATGAAGTAATAATAACTCGGACAGATATGTCGATAACCAGAGAAGCAAGCAAGGCCGGGTGAGGATGGGGAGATGAGAGAAGACAGAGAGAAAAAGAATATGGAAGGAAAGGTGAGGGATAGGAAGGAGACGAGATGAGAGTGCTGAGGGAGAAAATAGGTGGAGGTGAAGGGAAGCAAAGGGGTGGAGTAAGGCAAGAGAAGGAAGTAGATAAGAAAAAGGAAACAAGAGAAGGTTAAAGAAAGGGGAGACAAAAGGAAGATGAGACGGCGGAAAGAATAAGACCAGAAAAAATGAAAGAGAGAAGAGAAGGGAGCTGAAGACGTAGCAAGGAAAGAGGAGAGAGAGAGGGAGGAGGCGAAGAAGATAGGACAGGGGAGAGGAAGGAAAGAGGGGAGAGAGAGGGGAGGAGGATAATGGGAGAGGAGCCGGGGCCGGGAAGCGGTCAGGCAGGCAGGCGGGTAGACAGTCAGGCTGTCATGAAGTGACTCATTCTCCCCCCCCCCCCCTGCAACCTCCTCCTCCTCCTCCTCTCCTCCGCACTGGCCGCAGAACAAGTCTCGCTTGTCTCTGAGTCTCGGGTCGTCACCGCGACACTCTAACTCCTCCGAGACGCCACGCCCCCTCCTCCTATCCTCTTCCTCTCCCCTTATCCCCCCTCCTTCTATCCTCTTCTCCCCTTACCCCCCCCTCCTCCTATCGTCTTGTTCTCCCCCTATCCTCCCGTCCCCTCTCTCAAGCACAACCTCCAATCACGCATGCTATCGGAGGCACACAGGCACAGCGGGCCGGGCAGCCAAGCACTGACATGCGGGCTAATGGCGACAGGCTTTTCGATATCACGAACACAATGCGTGTACACTGCCTGTCCCTGATTCTCTTTCTCCCTCTCTCCGCGTGTGCGTGTGTGTGCGTGTATGCGTGTGTGTGCGTGTGGGTGTGCGTTCATGCGTCTGCGTGTGTCCGTATATGTGTAAACATACAGGGGCATACTCCAAGAAAACACATGGCACTCCCTACATACCAAAGCGACACCGGTATAATTGAAATAATGTAACGATCATAAGAAAAGGCAATTAACGCCTAGCGATGTCAGGCAGAAGCCGCCCTGGCCCGAGGGAGTGGGCACCCAGAGGCATCCTCAAGGGGGATGCGAATCCGGTGCCCGAGGGTTGACACCCTTTCAATTATGGAAATTTACCGCCAAATATATCTATGCACCTTCCTCTTCCTTTCCGATTTTCGTTTCCTTCCATCCACTTCTTTCCATCCACATCTTCCCACCTCCTTCCTCCTCTCCTTCTCCTTCTCCTTCTACTCCTCCTCCTATTCCCACCTCCACCTTCACCTTCCCTCCTCCCACCTCGCTTTTCCCTTCCACCTCCCACTTCCCTCCTCTACCTCTTCTCTCTTCTTTTTTCTCTTTCTCTTCCTCTCTCCCACCTCCCACCTCCTCCACATCCTACCTCCTCCATCTCCCAGCTCCTCCACCTCCCACCTCCCTCCTCCCAGCTCCTCCACTACCACCTAACACCTGCAACCTCCTCATCCCCCTCTCCCACCCCCCCACGTCCCTCCTCCATCACACCTCCCGCCGGTCCTTCCATCACCCTCGCTCCCAAACATCCTCCCGAAGAACTTACCAGGAGTCGAACCGGTTTCTCGCCTCGCCTTCTTACCTGCAAAATAAAAACAAGAGTGAGCCTTAATCACGAATGCTGCGACTGGTCCCTGCTGAAGGCTGGCGGCAATTACCACTCGCCTTTATAGGGCTCGTCGTAATGGCAGCGACAAGGACCATGACCATGAGTTAATAACAACAATCACATCAATTAACAATAAATGCCATGTAAATGTGCACATACCACACACACACAAACACACACACAAACACAGAAGGCCGCAAGCACGTACAAGCGGGCATCCAAGCATACATGTTCGCATACACATATGATAATAAAATATGATATAAACCAAAAAACAAAACCGAAAATTGTCGTTACAATTATAAAATTTAAGAGAGAGGAAAGTGAGCAAAACAAACAAACATAAATCAGGCAAACAAAACAAACACCCAAAATACACCGAACAAACAAATATACAAACAAAAACAAGACAAAAAAAAAAACGCGGTAACGAGCACACCCTAAAAAATTATCGCCATGCTAATAGGGCGCGTTAAAAGGCACCAGCGAGACAATCAATCCTAAGCTTGGCCTTTCGCCGCAACGCGCACATAAAACCGGGCGGGCGGGCGGGGCGGCGCGCACTGCACAAAACCGCCCACGACATCTATTCGCCTTTTGAGGAATAGCTAGAGGGGATGGGATCATTTTTTTTATCTTTGTTTTTGCTTTTCTTTCCTTTTCTTTCTTCCTTATTCTTTCTTTTCATAATACCTACCCCTCTTCTTTCTCTGCAAATAGCCTTATTTACTTTTTGGAGGACCGGTGAGAGTAGGCTATAGGATATTTCTTCTGTGTATTTTTTTTTCTTTTCTCTTGATTTCTTTCTACCTATCTCCTTTTCTTCTCCACTCCGTTGCTGTTTAAGTCTTATCTGCCCATCTTCTTCCTCTTCTGCAACTACCTCCAATCTTAATGGTTGTAGATAAAGTATTAATATGTCCGAGGAAGACGGGACGAGAAGCTAGGACAAGAGGCAATAAAGAGAAATATACACATATAAAAAGATACAAAACAAAAAATAAGGGGAAAGAATGCGAGGACAAAACAGAGCCAAAGATCTCTCCCCGCCCCCGCCCCCTCCTACTCACCCCAACTCCAACCTCACAAAAGGACCCCCTACCGCCGCTCCCCGCCCCTACCCTTACACACTAAACCTCCGCCAATGCTCCTGTCATGCCGCCGCTGCCACCGCCGCCGCCGCCGCTCACTGCCGCCCGCCACCGCCTAATAAGGAGCCGCCGTCCTCCCTGCAACAACGGGCGGCGGGCGGCGGGGGAGGAGGAGGAGGAGAGGCGCTTGTGTAACCGCCCGCGGAATGTGTCCTGTATCCATAACCAGAGACGCCCAGTTTTTAAAGCGCCTTTGTCATGATGGCTTGGATTGGGCCCGGCCGCCATTGGGGACCACACCCAGCCTGCGGAGCCTGCGCTGCCTGCCTGCCCTGCCCTGCCCTGCCCTCACATGTCTTGTCCTACACCACCCCTACTGCCTGTCCCCCTGTTCTGCCCTGCCTTGCCCTGCCCTGTCCTGCCCTACACCACCCGTCCTGCCCGTCCTGCTTTTGTCCTGACCGGCCGCCCCAGGAACCCCTTCCCTCCGCCCCCGCCCTGCCTCCTTCCCCGGCGCCAGCCAGACCTCCTTCGGGCGATCGGCCGCTCTCGGACGCCTTCTCTGGACCGTTCGAAGGAAGAGTAAACACGATAGACGGAAATGGCAAGAGAGAGGGAGGAAGGGAGGAAGGGAGGAAGGGAAGGGGGGGGAGGGATGGAGGCAGGGAGGAGAGAGAGAGACAGAGATAAAAGTCCGACCCCCAATCCACAATCACAGCCTCCGCATGAAGACAGACAGACGGTAAATAATAATAATAATAATAATAATAATAATAATAATAATAATAATAGAAGAGAGAGAGAGAGATGAAAAGAGAGAAGGAGAGAGAGAGAGAGAGAGAGAGAGAGAGAGAGAGAAGAGAGAGAGAGGAGGAGAGACGAGGAGAGAGAGAGGAGAAGAAGAGAAATGTACGCTATAGTAGGAGAAAGATAAACCGAGACCGAGGAGAGAGAAGAACCGCAAATCAGAGAAAAAAAGCAAAGCCATAAAGGAGAGGAGAGAGGATCGTTGGAGGGAGAGGGAGAGAGAGGGAAGAAAGGAGGAAGAGAAGAGATAGGATGGAGAGAAGGGAGGAGGAGAGAGAGCAGGAAAGAGAGAAGAGAGGAGGAGAAGGAGAAAGAGAGAGAGAAAGAGAGGAGAGAGAGAGAGAGAGAGGGGAGAAAAGAGAGAGAGAGAGAGAGAGAGAGAGAGAGAGAGAGGAGAGGAGAGAGAGAGAGAGAGGAGAGAGGAAAGGAGGATGAGAAGAGAGAGAGAGAGAGAAAGAGAGAGACAAGAAAGAGAGGACAGAGGAGAGAGAGAGAGAGAGAAGAGAAGAGAGGAGGAGATAGACGAGAGAGGAGAGAGAGAGAGAGAGAGAGAGAGAGAGAGAGAGAGGAGAGGAGAGAGAGAGAGAGAAAGAGAGAGAAGAGAGAGAGGAAGGAGAGAAGAGACGAGACAGAAAGAAAGAGAGAGAGAACAGAGAAAGAGAAAGAGAGAGAGAGAAAGAGAGAGAGAGAAAGAGAGACAGAGAGAGAAACAGACAGAAATACAAAATAAGACCAACAGAGACAGACAGCAAAAGTGAGACCTATACAGCGAAAAAGCGACCGCGACAGCCAATAAAGGAGAACACACAGAGAACCTCAGGATCGAACCAACAACTCCCCCCCTCTCTCTCCCGCTACCCCTCCCCCCACCATCCACACGCATGCACAAGCATTACCCTCCATTTCTATTGTTAAAAGTCAAATGACACGCGGCACAATAAGCACAGCTGTGCGTGTCGAGGTAGCAACCTCAAAATACGAAAATAATATCATAAGATGTTTTATCAGCTATTCAGGTGAGGAAGTTATAATTATCAATTGGCTACTTCAAGACTGAAATTCAATGGAAGTAAATAACTATAAATAACTATGAATTATAGACATAAGCAAATGAATACATAAATAAACAAAATAAAATCACACACAACACATCAACACACTACACACACACAACACACATCACACACAACACCACACACACACACACACTCAACACACACACACACACCACACACACACACACACACACACCACAACACACCCCACACATACCCTACTCACCACACAACCAACACACCACACCACACACACACACACAAACCACACACCAATGCACACACAAGCTCCGTCACTCCTCACTCACTTCAAAGTCCACATCAAAAAGTCAACTCACAAAGACAAAAAACACACACACAACCATCCGTCAAAATAAATACAAACGCACAGCCCTCACTCACGCCATTCACGATGGTCACAAAAAAACAAAACCTCCTAATATGGAGTCTCCCCCTCTCGTGGGCATTTCAGCTGCAAAAGATGAAGAAACGAAGAAAAAATTCACCATTGCCTGATTGTAGAGAAAATCGACAGTAGACGTTTTTTTTATTTCTTGAATAAAAAATGAATGCAAATTTTCCCTCAGAGAGAGATCGATGAGCTGCAAAGAGACTGGGGAAAAGAGTTGAAAATGAGAATGTGAGAGAGAAATGTGAAGAACGATTTTTTGAGATAAAGAGAGAGTAGAGAGAGAGAGAGAGCCTCTGTCTGGAGCATTCGTATCCTCTTTAGTTCCGATTATCTCCGCCCAGACCCTGATCGACTTACCTCCGTATAACTCTCTTAGGGACACGATGAAGTGCTCACGCACACGAGACGGGATAAAGACAGAGGATGATCCCATCTGTCAAAATCAAACACTCCCCTGCCAAATAGCATAACGACTAAACGCCGATTAATCCCCCTACACTCTTCCCCTCCTACCCTCCCCGCCCCACTTCCCGCATACTCTTGCCCTTTCCCCATCTAACCGCAGGAATAAACACAAGATCCTGCCAAAGAGAGCAGCAAGAAAAGGGGGGCGGGCAGCGGATAAAAAAAGGGAGGAGAGGAGAGGAGGAGGAGAGGAGGAGTGTGGAGGGGGGAGAGGAGGAGAGGAGGAGTGAGGGAGGAGGAGGAGGGGGAGAGAGAGGAGAAGGAGAAGGAGAGGAGGAGGAGAAGGAGAGGGAGAAGGAGAAGGAGAAGGAGAGGAAGAAGGAGAAGGAGAAGGAGGAGGAGGGGTGGGAGGCAGCAGTAGGAGATCCCACCCCCGCCTTCCTCTTTCAAAAGCATACAACAAACGGAGGAGAGAGGGGCGCCGCAGCCGAGCAAACGTTTGCCGGAGAAATTATCTCAAGGAGCTCCGCGACGGTAAGGTAAACTCTCCCCGCCCCCTCTCTCCCTTCTGCTCTTCTCTTCTTTTCTCTTCTTCTCTCTACTCCCTTCCCCTCGCCCGTCCTCGAGGCCCTTCCTATATGCAAGGGCGTGTACGTTCACGAAGGCGGGGGAGAGGAAGGAAGGGAAGAAGAACGGGAGAGGGAGGGAGAGAAGGAGAAAGGGGAGAGGGAGGGAGAGAAGGAAAAAGGGGAGAGGGAGGGAGGGAAAAGAGATAGGATGGGTAGGAGAAAGGGAGAGAGGAAGGGAGGGAGAAGGGGGGCGGGAGGAAGGGAGAGAGGGGGGAGGAAGGATGGGAGAGTGAGGAAGGGAGAGAGGGAGGGAGGGAGGGAGGGAGGAGGAGGAACACTTCATACAGAGAAACGCTCTTTATGGCGTGATACTGACGTCCACAGTATCCAACGCAATTTCAGTGTGAGGGCAAAGAACTGAGGGGAAAGGGGTCGAGGGGAAGTTACCCTCGAGGACCAAGAAAGTCTGTAAGTATAATACTGCTTACCTGAAATGATGGTCTGTTTCACCAATGGTTGTACATGTATGTGTATGTATGCGTTAATTTGTGTGTGCTTGCGCGCTCGCGCGTGTGTGTATATGTGTGGTGTGTGTGTGTGTGTGTGTTGTGTGTGTTTGTGTGTGTGTGTGTGTGTGTGTGTGTGTGTGTGTGTGTGTGTGTGTGTGGTGTGTGTGTGTGTGTGTGTGTGTGCGTGTGGCGTGTGTGCTGTGTGCGTGGTGGTGCGTGTGTGTGTGTGTGTGTGTGGTGTGTGTGTGTGTGTGTGTGTGTGTGTGTGTGTGTTCGTGCGTGTCAGTGTGCGTGTGCGTGTCAGTGTGCGTGTGCGTGTCCGTGTGCATGTGTGCGTGCGTGCGTGCGTGCGTGTGTGCGCGTGTGTGCGTATGTCTTTATCCGTACATGGTCTGCTATTTATGAATGCATATGTATAGCAACAAACATGTATGCCCAAATGAGTGTGCATGTGCTCACTTCAACGAATGTGTATTCTAACGTACGCATTTTTCGTGCACGTATTCATGAAAACGAGAGAGAGAGAGAGGTTAGAGGGAGGGGGAGGAGAGAGATAGTAAAGGGTAGACAGGGGAAGGGAGAGATAGTAAAGAGAGAGGGGAGAGGGGGAGATAGTAAAGGGAAGCAGCAACACTTAAAATAATCGTCAGCGGAGGGGAACTCAAAAGCACCTTTTAAAAGTTATTCACACGAAGCGCTCTTTACATCCGCCCAGGTGAGCATATGGGCGTATTAAAGGGAAGGGGGCAACCACGCTCATGACAAGGGAGGGAGGTCAGAGGAAAGGAGGGAAGGGGGGCAGAGAAAAGGAGGGAGGGAGGACACAGAAAAGGAGGGAGGGAGGACAGAGGAAAGGAGGGAAGGGGGGCAGAGAAAAGGAGGGAGGGAGGACACAGAAAAGGAGGGAGGGAAGACAGAGGAAAGGAGGGAAGGGGGGCAGAGAAAAGGAGGGAGGGAGGACACAGAAAAGGTGGTGGAGGGAAGGGGACAGAGGAAGGGAGGGAAGGGGGCAGAGAAAAGGGGGAGGAGGACACGAAAGGAGGGAGGGAGGGCAGAGAAAAGAAAAGGAGGGAGGGAGGACACAGAAAAGGAGGGAGGGAGGACACAGAAAAGGAGGGAGGGAGGACATAGAAAAGGAGGAAGGGAGGACAGAGAAAAAGAATGAACGAATGACCAGAGAGGAGAAGGGAAAGAGGGAGGCCAGGGGAAAGGAGGCTAGAAAGGAGGTTGGTGGAGGGAAGGTGGAGGGAAGGCGGAGCGGACAGGGGAGTAAAAGGGGGAGAGGCAGGAGGACGAGGCGCAGACACTGTTTCCTCTTTGTCTTCCCTTCGCCCGATCCCCACCAATTAGACAGCCGCAGATACCCTATAATTACCGGCCACGAGGCAGTCGGAGGTGAAAGTGACATCCCGACCCCCCCCCCCCCTTTCTCACCCAGAGTAACGGTGAGAGTACCTACTCCCCACACCCTCCCGCATGCCCGCTTCCCCTGCCCGACCTTCCTCCTGTCTCATGCCCGTTTCCCCTGCTCTTCCCTTGCCCGCACCTGCCTCCCATTGCCTCACACCTGCCACATCCCTACCACACTCGCTTTACTCACCTGGGCAGCATCGAACCTAATGCAATTTTACTATGCATTTTGTCCCCTTACTCTTGCCCTTCTCCTTCCCCCTCTCTCCCCTCCCCTCCCCTCCCTCTCACAATTCCATCGCCCAAACAAACATCCTGATTTTCTCTCTCGTTAAATAAAAATCCCTTCCACAAATTAATAATACGGTTGATTGCGAACAATTTTTTAAAATGGCATTCAAAAACTTACGCGGGAGGGCTTGGGTGTATGGGGGTAAGGGGGGGGCATCCAACAACACCTGGACAACAAATTAGTTGAGGCTGCGACCACAGATGCGTCCACAGCAGACCAGTATCAACGGTCTTTCGGCATACGCATGCATATGGTGGCGGGCTGTTTGTCTGTCTTTGTGTGTGTTTGGAGGAGGGAGGGGGAGGGAGAGAGGGGGATGAACATACAGATAGAGATAGAAAGATAAAGATAAATATATATATATGTATATATATATATATATATATATATATATATATATATATTACATATATATACGTATATATATACATAATATATATATATATATATAATATATATATAATATTATAATATATATATTATATAATATATATATATATATATATATATATATATCTACATACATACATACATACATAAATATATATATAGATATATATATATATATATATATATATATATATATATATATATATATATATATATATATATTATATATATATATATATAATATATATATATTATAGAGAGAGACGAGAGAGAGAGAGAGAGAGAGAGAGAGAGAGAGAGAGAGAGAGAGAGAGAGAGAGAGGAGAGAGAGAGAGAGAGAGGGAGAGAGAGAGAGAGAGAGAGAGAGAGAGAGAGGAGAGAGAGAGAGAGGAGATAAAGTAGATAAAGAGAAAAAATGGAGAGAGAAGAGAGAAAGAGAAAAGGAGAGAAAAGGAGAACACAAACGAATGCCCATACTTACACGTACATACACACACATACCCCAACATGAACGCGTGCGTGTTCATGTGCAAAAACCCTGCCATAAACATACAATCCCCATTCCTCACACGCAAAGCACGAAACCTGGAACGGAGAGCCAGATTTCCGAATCCCGCTCACCCGATAGGCGGCCTGCGTCCTCAGGGTCTCTCTCTCAATTACCGAACCTTCACCTACAGATTCCCATGGCGGTTTGGTCGGGAATCTGCCGCGCAATCGTCATAAGCCCCATGCAGATTTTTACGTATGCATTTTCAATGTTTAGTTTGATTTGTTCTATTTATTATTATTATATTGCCATATACTTTTGTTACGGTTCCCCATGTGGGAATTCGATCGTTGCATTACGAAGGTAAAATGCACACTGCTAAATGTGCTATCATTTTACAGCTGTTTCATTCCGTTATTTCTTAGTAAAACAAAAAAAATCTTTTTAAAATTGCTTACAGAATGTTCATTCTTAGAGCCACTCGACCTTTCACCAACACATTTACCAGCCATGAAGTAACTTACACCCACATACCTCCACATCAATTTACATCCACACGCACCCATATCCACAGCAACGCCCCTTTACACACGCTCAATTCCACACCCACACCACTCCACTCCCACACACCTTCACATCCACACACGTTCACATGCATCCAAACAAGCCCATATCCACACACACAAACACGCACACCCATATCCACGTACACCCGCCCATATCCACGCCCACACATCTCCACACACGCCCTCGCGCCTCCCCGGACTACTGGACTAAAGGTGAACATCCAGGCGGAGGAAAGGTTAAAGCACACCGTTTCTATCCACGTGCTGCTCTCACGCCCGTTCCTATCTCTTTCCTTATCCTTAAATACCTTCCCATTTCTATCTCCGAAGCTGGTTTTATTCCTTTTCTTATCTCTTTCCTTAACACCTTATCGATACCCTATCCTTGTCCCTATATTTATTCCGACTATCCACATTTTATTTGCCTATCCTTGGCCTTCTACTAATTACTAAATTCATTGTTCTCCCTATCCCTTTTTGTATCCTATTCACACTTTACCTTTACCACTATTCCTACTCCTACCTTTACCCCTATCCATATAAGGGATAAGGGTATGCAGTCGTTCATTTCAATTAATTCTGATTTGGATAGTAAATAACAAAGCAACAAAATATAATATCAACTGGAAATGGTAAACGACGGAATTTACGCACACACATTTAAGCACACTCGCGCACGCACGAACACACGTGCGCTGACACACATACACACACACAGGGCAGAAGAAGGGGCGACAGCAGACAGAAGACAGACACAACACACCAAAACCCCACACACACACACACACACACACACACCGTATACATATAGGCCTACTAATCAAATAAGACATAAATTGAGCCGGGCCCCCCTCTTGGGGGGTTTTTGGGGGGGGGGGGGAGAGAGAGAGAGAGAGAGAGAGGAGAGGAGGGGGAAGAGGAGAGGAGAGAGGAGAGGGAAAGGGGGGAGGGAGGGACTACCCGAACCCCCGCCCAAATCTAAACCCCCCCCCCTGGACTAATTTTAAATTTAAACCACAAAAAATTTTAAAACCCCACCTTTTAAGGGCCCCCCCCCCTTTCTTTTTTTTAAAAATTTAAAACCCCCCTTTTTTTCCCCGAATTTTTAAATTTTTTACCCCTTAAACACCACGAACCCCCTTTGCCCTAAACCGACAACAACCCCAAACCCCCCAAACAAACAAACACCCCCTACCCCTTTTTTTACTTTTAATTTAAAAAACCCCCCTTTTTTTAAAAAAAGGGGAAAGGGGGAATGGGGTTTATTTTAAAAAAAAGTTTTGGAATAAAAAAAAGAAAAAAAAAAAGGGGAAAGAGGAAAACCCCCCAAAAAAAGCAAGGGAGGAAAAGGGGAAAAAAAAAAAAAAGGAAGAAAAGGGAAGGAAAAAAAAAAAAAGGGGAATGGGGGGGGGGGGGGGAAAAAAAAAAAAAAAAAAAAAAAGGGGGGGGAAAAGGGAAAAAAAAGAAAAAGGGGAAGGGGGGAAAAAGGGGGGAAGGGGGGGGGGGGGGAGGGGGGGGGAAAAAAGGAGAGGGAGAGAGGGGAGGGAGGGGAGGAGGGGGAGGAAAAGGGGGAAAGGGGAGGGAAAAAGGGAGGGGGGGGGAGGGGAGAAGGGGGGGGGGGGAGGATGAGAAAGGGGGGGGAAGAGAAGAGAGGAAGAAAAGAGAGGCCGGCCCCCCCCGGGGCCCCCCCCCTCCGGGGTAGGGGGAAAGGAGAAAAACCGCCGGCCCCCGAAAAACCCCCGCCCGACGGAAAGGGAAACCCCAGCCGCCGGCGCCACCCCGCCCCCCCAGGATCCCCCCCGCGTCCCCCTAGGTGGCCCTGCCCTTCCCCTCCCCTCTCTTTCTTTCCTCCCCCCCTTCTTTTCCCTCCCTCTCTCTCTTTCTCTTCTCTCTCTTCTTCTTCTCTCTCTCTCCTCTCTCTCCCTTCCTTTCTCCCCTTCCATTCCCCTTGAAGTGGTTTGGGCAAAAAAACCCTTGGGGTTACGTGGGACAAAATTTTTCCCTTCCTTCCCCCATCACCCCTTCCCCCTCCCTCTCCCCCTTCCCTATCATCCTTTCCCCTCACCCCTCCCTACCATCCTTTCCCCCCTCACCCCTCCCTATCACCCTTTCCCCCCTCACCCCTCACCACCACCTCCGCCTCAGCCCCATAAACAAATAACGGGACAGTTGCAAGCGTTAACTTTACGAGCCGGAGAACTATAAAGGCCCGATTCTGGAACATTCCGCTGGGCGTGCGTTCGAGAGCCTTCCCGACGCCCACCGTGAGTCTCTTCCGAAAGATGGTGATCGTGATGATGATGATGACAGTGATGATGGTACTGGAGACATGTGGCTATTACTGTTTTCCTCATTCAAGTAACGATGCAGAAATAAAATCAGATACACGACCTTGGCCAAGATTAAACACCAAAATATTCTTCTCTAACAATCTACACTGAAATCAAATTCATGCTATATAATCACTGTATCATTGCTACACATTACTTATGATTAATGAATGAATAAACACAATACTACTAAACCTACTGCTGCTATTAATGACGATACTGGGAAACAATACTTGTAGCACTGCTGGTGCTACTGACTGCTTGATGGTGACGGCTGCTACTATTATTGCTGCTGCTGCTCTACAACCCCAACGTCTAACAATAACAACAACTGCTACTACGATTACTATTGCTACTACAACTAATTATCATCAATATTATCATAACAACTATACTGAAAACCATAATAATAATAAAAGAAAAAACACAATTCAACAGCGATTGTAAATGAGCTCCGACAAATGAAGACAACATAACCAATTATATAAATTCACAAAACCACAATCACAACATTCGAATCAATAGAGAACAGCAGGTACAACTTCACTTATTATATTTATTTCATCACCTGTCTTCTAATACTGACCGTTCGCCTCCTCTCGCCTTTCGCCTTATCAGCACGTTTTATCTTTAGCCCATAATATTAGTTATCTGATTTATCTTATCGCGAGAACACACTTTAAATGTTCCACTAGTCGGTGCACGATTACTCACGCATACCAATGACTTCTTTATGCATTTATCTATTTATTTACTTTGTTGTTGTTGGTAACACGCTGAGGGAAAAGGGTCTTTGAAAATTCTCAAAAATCTTTCCTAAAAGGCTAATTTTCTTTAATGGATCCTGCTGGCTATTATTTACTTTTCTAATAGACAATAGCAAGGACACTACCGACCGCAATCTAATCACGGCCAACCCACCCAAATAGTTTCATCACATTCCGTCAGTCAACTTTACCGTGTTTTGCTGACTACCGAAGAAACTGAGAAATCAATTATGCAACGAATAAACCCACGCAAAAAACAACAGTTCCGGAGGTAAAATATTAATTAAAGCACTGTCAACAACAACGGTAATGATAATGGCAAAGATAATGGCAATGGCAGTGGCAATAATGGTGGTGGTGCCACAATAGGACGAAGAAGTAAACGTTGCTCATGATGTCAGGGGAATTCCCACGATAGACCCACCTAAATTCTCTCCCTGCCAACTCCATTATCTTTCTTCTGCTCCCTTCCCTATCTTCAACTTCCCCATCCCCCCCTCAATTTCTCCATCTCCTTCTCCACTTCCCCCTTCCTTCCGCTCCCTTCCCCAACACTAACTTCTCTCGGCTCTCCTAAATTCAATTACGGTCCCTATAACTTAGTCAAATACACGTCATTATCATAGTTACCTTATTCCACCCTCAACCCACCCCCAATGTCATCACTTTAACCCCCTCAACCCTTTCCTTATGCCCTTTTCTTTCCCCTAAATCCCCTACCCCATCTCCACCCCTCTCCCTGTTACCCCCATCCCCTGTTCCCCATCCATCGTTCTCTTCCCCTATTCCATTTACCCCATTACCACGTTCCCTGCCTCAATCGCGTCCCATTCTTATCCCCTATCACCTTACCGCCCTCTCTTCTCTTCCTCCTACTCCTCCCCATCTCCATGACCTCCTAACTTCTCCCTTCTCTCCACCCCTCCTTCACACCTGCCTTACCTCCTGGCCAAAAATCCACCCCGCATTCTCCTTACCCTCCTTCCTCCTCTCCCCAGCCTTTCTCCCCCTCCCCCCCGGCCATCTATCCCCCACTCCCTAGTCTCCCTCCCTTCTCCCTCCCAGCTTCACGTCTCGTAGCCATGATCGTGACCACGAAGCCGCCAAAGGTAGGAGATTACGCCAGAAAGGCCTTACCCGACTACAATGGGAGTTGTAGAGGGGTGACGTAAACAATAAAGAAAGAATGGCAAGGCAACAGAAGGACAAAAAACAATTCAGTGATTCCCTCTCAATACATATTTGATGTGTGGTCAGTGAAATGAAAGTCACGTGGTTTGGGGCCATGGGGAGAAGGGGAAGCTATGATTTATGCAAAAGGAAGGGGGGGAGAACAGGGGGATAGGGGAGGGGGAAGGGGAGGGGGAAGGGAAGGAGGAGAGGAAGGGGACGAGAGAAGGGGAAAAGGGTAGGAGGAGAGGAAATGAAAAAGACAACGACGGAGAAAGGGAGGGCAATGGGGGAGAAAATGTGATGCAAAAAAGAAAGAAGGGAGGAGAAAAGAAAAAGGAAAAGGAGGGGGAGATGTGGAGGTGTAGGAGAGAAGGGAAGCCGTCCTTGCTAACAAGAGGAAGATGAACCTTCTCCCATATCAGGCAAAAGTAATAGGCCTATTGAGCCACACACCTGCTAGTCTGCCGGGCTATCTCCCTCCCCCCCCCCCGCCCTCCCCTCTTTCCAATCCCCCCCCTTTCCCCTGCAACTTCCCAGCCAAATTCTCCCTCCCTCCCTGCCCATGAATCACACTTCCTTTCTCCAAACTGCTCTTTTGTCCCCCTTTCCTTCTCCGTCTTTCTCACTTGTCCCAGAAAACACAGATCTTTATCTCGTCCTTTGCGCAACCCACAATCCCCAGCCAATCTTAGAAAAAAAAGCAGGATGAGTTACCCGCCCAGCTGACACCACGCCGACCCTAGTGCTGACCTGTGTCATCTTGCCCCCCTCCAACTCCCCCCCTCTCTCTCTTTTCACCTCCCTTCACCCCTTACA
This sequence comes from Penaeus monodon, assembly GCF_015228065.2. NCBI lineage: Eukaryota > Metazoa > Arthropoda > Malacostraca > Decapoda > Penaeidae > Penaeus > Penaeus monodon. The sequence continues at coordinate 55,521,116 of NC_051389.1, read as the reverse complement.
CAGACTTCAATGTCTGGCAAGCCTTTCTAGCAGCTGTCATTATCCGGCCTGTCACAGAAACGCAGTGCCTGAGGCTGCCTACAGGACAACAAACACGCGCTATAAATACAACTGCGACGGTGCCACGCGGGGCTGGAAGAATGGGAACGCGCATGCCCTTATGGCACCCATCCAGGTTAATGGGTAACAATGACCTGCCGTGGCGAGAATAAGGGAAGGAAAGAGGGAGTGGGAGGTGGAAGAGAAAAAAAAACGATAAGAGGACGAGCGAGGGAGAGGGAGAGGGAGAGGGAGAGGGAGAGGGAGAGGGAGAGAGAGAGAGAGAGAGAGAGAGAGAGAGAGAGAGAGAGAGAAGGAGAGAGAGAGAGATGAGAGAGAGAGAGAGAGAGAGAGAGAGAGAGAGGAGAAGAGAGAGAGAGAGAGAGAGAGAGAGAGAGAGAGAGAAGAGAGGGAGAGAGAAAGAGACAGAGAAGGAGAGAAAGAGACAGAGAGAGGGATAGACAGAGAGAGAGAGAGAGAGACAGTGAAAGGACACACTGCATTTGCTGCAGCAACCGCCACCATGACCTTCCTGCTGTTGTTGCTGACCGCTTGCAACTGCGATTATCATTCACAGCCGCGTTGCCCTCTTCATCTTCCCGACGGGTTATTCCCTTCTCACTCATTTCGACGTCTCGCTGCATACTCCTGCATCCTCATTACACCGCTGACGGCACCTCATTGGCATTCTGTAAACCTGTACCTCATTCCCCACGCGAATGTTACCCTCATACATTTAAGCCTCTACCTGTGTCTTCGTTTTTCCTTATTTTTCACGGATGTTGCGCCTATTTCCTCTTACCATCTTCACCAATCGATCCGTCATTTTTCCCCCATTCTCACGACTCATCCCCCCCCCCCCCACAAACACTCTCACACACTCACTCACTCACTCATTTCCTTCCTTCCTCCCTCCCTCCGTTCCTCCCCGCCTCGCCTCTGCCTTCGCTGGAGATCATAAACCTCCCCATCAAAACCTTGCCGCACAATCAGTTCATCATCAAACCAAGGACACTCGAGAGCTACACCACTATGCCACCACCTCCCCCCCCCCCACCCCAAAACCACTCCCTCTCCTATCCTCCTCATCTGCTACCTTCTTGTTCTTTCCTTCTCCGGCCTTTGTCTTTCTCTTCGCTCTTCCTCCATCCACAGCTCATACCTATTTCAGTTTCCTCTTTCCCTACATCTACATAGGCCTACTTCTCCCTTCCTTCGGCTTTTAATCTAATCTCCCTCCCTCCCTCTCCTCCTCGATCCCTTCTTCTACCCATCACTCCATCGTCTCTTCCCCCACCCCCCTCCCTTTTCTCCTCTTCCCCACCGCCCTCCCCCCCCTCCTCTCCTTCATTCTCCTCACTTCCATCCCACCTACCCCTCTCCTTCTTTATCCCCCCCCTCACTCACCGTCTCTTATCCTCATCCCTTTTCTTCCTCTCTCCCCTCGTCCCCCTTCTGCTCATCGCCCTTCACTTACCTCTCCCCTTTTTTTATCTCCCTCCCCCTCACTCCTCCACCGCCTTCATCCTCGCATCCCCCCCCATTACTCTCCCTTTTCTATCTCCCTTCGTCCCCCTCCTCCCTCCCTCCAGCCCTTCATCTCGTACTTCCCCCCCCCCACTTACCTCTCCCCTTTTCTATCTCCCTTCGTCCCCCTCCCTCCCTCCCTCCCCATCGCCCTTCATCCTCGTCACTTCCCCCCCCACTTACCTCTCCCCTTTTTTATCTCCCCTCCCGGAGCGTTAACCCGAGGAAGTTCCCCTCGGGCGCCGTCCCAGACGCAGCGACGTCCCTAGAGTGGCAAATTACCCTCGCGGTGTGCGTGCTGCGAGATCCTCCGCCGATAAAGGGATTTCTTCCACGGACGAGGTCACGCAGGAGGGAGGAGGAGGGAGGAGGACCAAGGTGGGATGGAGGAGAAAGGAGGGAGGAGAAGGGAAAGGAGGGAGGAGTAGGGAGAAAGGGGAAGGGGAAGAAAGAGGACGGAGGGAGGAGGCTGGAAGGAGGAGGGAGGAGGGAGAAGGGAGGGGAAGGGAGGAGACAAGGGGATTGGGCAGGAGTTTAGTTAACAAAGACTGGATAGAAGATTGGGAAATAACGAATGGGAAAGAAAGACGAAGAAAGAGGGGACAAAGTTAGGGAAAGAACGAGGAACTGACACACGGGCACACGCACAGAACTAGACAATATTCAAACGAATAACGAACTATTCAACGGACCCACACTAAACCCCCTCGCCAACCACGTGCGTGCGAATATCGATCCCCCATTCCCCGCGGACATGTTAACACGTGTTGCAACAGCGATCACACGTATATCCACGGATAAAATCTGCATCATGACATGCCCATCCATGACATCCTGGCACCTCCGCAGCGCATGTCATGGGAACGGGGAAAGGGGGGGGGGGAGGAGGAAGGGGTGACATCAAGTTCTACTCTCATAGCTATGACTTCAGGTGGTTAAAAGTGTTCAAGCTGCAAATTGAACAGCAAATTTACCTCCCCAAAAAACATCAACAGCAAGAAACCGAGAATACTCCGGGGAAATGGTCGCATGCAGCCAACGTCTGACTTGAGCGAATTTTCAAAAATGATAAACAGAGGAAAAATATATTCTTTAGTAATAACTTCACACGCCATAGTCATCAAGCACTTCAGAACAAAAATAAGACTGAATACTCATACTTCGCCTTCTAGAGAAAGAATGAGACAAAAATGAAGACGCAGAAAGTGTGCGTGTTGACCCCAATACTGCTGCTGCCTTTCCCTCTCATCCTCAGAGCGAGAAAAAAGGGAAAGAAAAGAGGAGAGAGAGAGAGAGGAGAGAGGAGAGAGGGGAGAGAGGGAGGAAGAGAAAAGGGGGAGAGAGAGGGGAGGAGGGATGAGAGGGGAGAAAAGAGAGAGAAAGAGGGGGAGAGAGAGAAGAAGAGAGAGTGGGAAAAGAAAAGGGAAGAAAGAGGGAGAGAGGGAAGAGAGAGGAGAGAGAGGAGAAAGGAGGAGAGAGAGGGGAAAAGAGAGAGGAAAAGAAAGGGGGGGAAAAGGGGGAAAGGGGAGAGGGGGAGAAAAAAAAAAGGGAAAGGGGAAAGGGGGAGGGGAAAAAGGGAAAAAGAGAGAAGAGAGAGGGGAAGAGGGAGAGAGGAAAAAAGGGGGGGAGGGGGAGAGAAGGAGAGAGAAGAAAGGGGGAGAAAGGGGAAAAAGGGGGGGGGGGGGGGGAGAGAGAGGAGAGGGAAAAAAAAAGGGGAGGGAAAAGAAGGAAAAGGGGAGGATGGGGAGAGGAGAGAGAGAGAGGGGAGAAGGGGAGAAAGAGAGAGAGAGGAAGGAGAGAGAGGAGGAGGAGGAAGAGAGGGGGGAGAAAGGGGGAAAGGGGGAAAGGGGAAAAAATGAGAGAGAGAGAAGGGGGGGGGAGAGAGGAAAGGGGGGGGAGGAGAAAGGGGGGGGAGAGAGGAGAAGAGGGGGGAGAGAGGGGGAGAGAAAAAGAGAGAGGGGAGAGGAGAGAAAAAGGGGGGGGGGAGGAAGGGGGAAAAAAAAAAAAGAGAGGAAAGAAAGGGGGGAAAAAAGGGGAGAGAGAGAGAAGGGGAGAGAGGGAAAAAAGGGGAGAGAAGGGGGAAGGGGAAGGAGAGAAGAGAGAGGGAAAAAGGAGAGAGAGGGAAAAGGGAAGGGAGAAGAGAGAGAGAAGAGGAGAAAAAGAGAGGGAAAGAGGGGGGGGAGAGGAGGGGAGAGAGGGGAAGGAGAGGGGAGGGGGGGAAAGAGAGAGGAGAGGGGAGAAGGAGAGAGAGAGAGGGGGGGGGGGAAAAGGGGGGAGAGAGAGAGGGAGGGGAGGAAGGGGGAGAGAGAAGAGGAAAAGAGAAGGGGAAAAGGGGAGAGGAGGGGGAAAGGGGAAGGGAGAGGAAAAGGGGGGGGAGGGGGGGGGGGAAGAGAGGAGAGGGGGGGGGCCGGAGGGGGAAAAAGGGGAGGGGGGGGAGGAGAGGGAGAGAGAGAGAGGGGAAGGGGAAAAGGGGGACAGAGAGGGGAAGAGGAGGGAGAGAGGAAAGGAAAGGGAAAGGGGAGAAGGGGGAAGAGGAAAGGAGAGGAAAGGGGGGGAGAGAGAAAAAGGAGGGAGGGAGGAGGGGGAAAGGGGGGAAGAAGAAAAGGAGAAAAAGAGAGAAAAAGAGAAGAGGAGAGAAAGAGAGGAGGAGGGGAAGGGGGGGGGGTTTGGGGGGGGGGAAAAGGGGGGGGGGGGGGGGGGGGGGGAGGAGGAGAGAGAAAGGGGGAGAAGGGGGAGAAGAGAGGAAAAAGGGGGAAAAAGGGGGAGAGGGGAGGAGGAAAAAGAGGGGAAGCCCATGGGGGGAAAAAAGGAAAAAGGGGGGAAGGGGGGGGGGGGGGGAAAAAAAAAAAAAGGGGAAAATAGGGGGGGGGAAAAGGGAAAAAAAAAAGGAAAAGAAGAAAAGGGGGAAAAAAAAAGAGGAAAAAAAGGAGAAAGGGAGAGAAGAAAAAGAAAAAAAAAGGGGGGAAAAAAGAGAAAGGAAAGAGAAGGGGGGGGGGAAAGGAAAAAAAAAAGGAGAGGGGGGGGGAAAAAAAGGAAGGGAAAAAAAGGGAAGGAAAGGAAGGGAAGGAAGGAAAAAGGGGGGGGGGGGAGGGGGGGAAAAGGGGGGAAAAGAGAGAAGGGGAGGGGGGGAGGGAGAGGAGGAAGAGAAAAGAAAGGGAAGAAGGGGGAGAGAGAAGGGGGGGGGGGGGGGAAAAAAGAGAGAAAAGGGGGGGAGAAAAGGGGGGGGAGAGGAAGAAGAGAGGAGGAAAAGAGAGGAAGGGTCCTTGCCAGATTTGGCGTCAAAAACAGCCTTTCGTTTACTTCTCTGCTTAACGTTTTCTTCCCTCTCTTTCTCGCCTTCCTTCGCTGCTCTCTATCTTTATTATTCTCCTCCTTACCTCGCCTGCCGTTTATTTCTCCTTCTGCTTACCTACACACGTATCTGTTTGTTTATCTACCTCTGCCTCTTTCAGATTTCTCCATCCCTATTTCCTATTTCCTTTACCCGATCTCCCCCCCCTCCCACCCTCTCCGTCTCCCTCTGGTTCCTCTATCTCCCCCTTCTCTCTTATCCTTTCCCCATAAAAATAAACTGAAAAGGAAAGAAGAGAGAAGAGGAAAAAAACTAACTGAGGAAAGAAACCGCAAAGAGGAAAGAGATAAACAGAGCGAAGAAGGATGAAAGCAGAGAGAGAAATAACAATAATAAAAAAATGAAAAAAATGAGACAATAGTTCCCTGAGAATTGCGCAAAAAGCCTTGTTTACTTTACAGGAAAACGTATATGCCCTCTTCTCGCCTTGGTAAGGATCTCTATCTTTATGTTCTGCCTTACGTCGGTCTGCGGGGTATTTCCTCTGGCTTACACACACGTATGTTGTTGTAAAACTGCAGTCTTCGATGGAGATCCCTATTTCCATTTCTTAACCGACGCCCCACCCCCACCCATCCGTCCTATGGGTCCTATCTCCCCGTCTCCTTATCGTTCCCCCATAAAATAAACTGAAAGGAAGAAGAGAGAGAGAAAGAAAAAGAACCCCTTAGGTCAAAGAAGACGGCAAGAGTAGAAGAGCATACGAAGAGCTGATGTAATGCAACGCTGATGAAGAGAGGAGAGAAGAATAACACAAGTATATAAATAAAATGAATAAAATACTGAGAAAAGAGAATAACTGAGTAATTCGCGCAAATATACATGGAAATATATATGTAGAAGGAGAAAGGAGAGAAGGAGGAAGGAAGGAAAGGAAGGAAGGAAGGGAGGGATAGGAAGG
>NC_051389.1:55507797-55510297 GCF_015228065.2 Penaeus monodon | reverse complement strand
GTGGAAAATGAGTGGGAGAGGGGAGGGGAGGGGAGGGGAGGCTAGGGAAGGGGATAGGAGGGGAGGGGAGGAGAGAGGGAGGGGAGGGAAAGGGAGAGAGGGGGAAAGTGGAATGGGAGTAGGAGAGAGGTGAAATGTGTGGAGGGATGGAAAGGGGAAAGCGAGATGAGCGAGAAGAATATGGGGGATAAGGGAGAAGGGTAAGAAACGGGAAGGGTACATGAGAAAAGAAACGATGACGGGAAGGGAGAGACAAGGGATGAATAAGGAAAACTGGAAGAAGGGTACAGAAGAATAACAGAGCTCTGGGATTGGTCAGGGTGGGGGGGGGGATCTCACGGGATAAGGGATAAGGGTGAGGAAGGAATAAACCCTCACCGGCCGTATATGCTACACACAAAATTTCTGAAGGCTTCCGCAGTGCAGCAAGCTTAACTAAAGCCCCTTACAGGATGCCTAAGCTATTTGAAACCTAACCACACAAAGGCTTTTATTTCCCATAATATGAGGACGAAGGCGATGGCGGCGATGACGAGGCTAATACTTCTGACGATGATGATGATGATAACAAACACAAAAAGCGGACAATAAAACAAATACACAAAGAGTTGAGCAAACATGCCCATTTCCCAAATTACTAAAAGTTACAAAGAATCTCGTAGTAACAGGTAGCAGCTCTCTCCCCCTCCCACCCCTATGACTCCTCTCTCCCTCCCCCCTCTCACCCTATCCCTCTCTGAGCCCGCTCCTCCTCCCTCCTCCTCCCATCCCCTCTTCCCTCAACCCCTCCCCAACAAACCATCTCCTTCCCCTCCCTCCCTCTCTCCCTCCCTCCCTCCCTCTCTCCCTCCTCAGGGCCAAGAACAAGAAAGAACAGGATCATCGCATGCGGCACTGGCGTTTTCTTGACTCGGCTCCGCACGCGACGGCGAACCGAACCGATCCAGGGACGGTACTGTACCGGTCCAGAACCCTTGACCTCCCCATCGAGTCCCGATTTGCCCTTGACCTCCCCCTCGAGTCCCTATTTGCCCTTGACCTCCCCATCGAGTCCCTATTTGATAACTACACCGACGCACTAAAAGCTCCCATCCTTCTTCTTCTTTCATTCTTACCTCCTTCCCCACCTTCTCTTCTTTCCTATTCCTCCTCCCTCTCCCCATTCCTCTTCTCCCCTACCCCTCCTCCTTTCTTCCCCCCCGCCCCATTCCCAAGGTTACCCCCCCCCACCCCCTCTCTCTCTTCCGCACCTTGCTTTCGAATTCATCATCTTGTTCTCATCCATCTCGCGATAACACACAACTCTGATTTAACTTTACATTAGGGTGCACATTACTCACAGTAAATGCACACTCACACACACACACACACACACACACACACACACACACACACACACACACACACACACACACACACACACATGTAAGGCAGACTAAGACTTGAAATTAGGCGCGCAAAAGGCATTTAAAAAGGGAGGGAAGGACGGTGAGAGAAAAAAAAGGGAGAGAGAAAAAGCGGAAGGGGGCGAGGGAGAGGGAGAGGGAGAGGGAGAGGGAGAGGGAGAGGGAGAGGAAAAGGGAAAGGGAAAGGGAAAGGGAGAGGGAAGGGCAAGGAGAGGTAATGTATTGAGGAAAAGGGAAAGGGAGCGGGAAAGGGAGTAGGAAAGGGAGTGCGAGAGGAAGAGGAAGAGGGAGAGGGAGAGGGGGAGGGAAGGGCCAAGGAGAAGGAATGGGAGAAGGAGATGGAAATAGATAGATAGATAGATAGATAGATAGATATAGACAGAGATAGAGAGAGAAGCGATGAAGAAGGATAAGAGAACATCATATATGAAAAAGCAAATCGAAGGAGGAAAAAAAGACACCTTGTCCGCCTCTGAACAACCTGCAGCCGTTGCAAGGTCGTGTCTTCGCGCCGTTTTCCTCGAGGAGAAAGGAGAGCAAAAAACAATAAAATGAAAAATCCGATGATAACGTCCAAACAAATTCCCTCTTCCTCTCCGAAAACAAAAGTCCGCCGATCTTTTCCTTCTCTTCTCTCGGTTACTTTTCCTACCTTGTTTTTCTACTTTTCTCTTCTTTCTATCTCTCTCGTTCGCCTGACTTACCGCTCCGCCGCCGGTAAACCACGACCTCCAACTGACCTGAAAGGAAAAAAGGAAGAAAATTTATAATATCGGTCTCTTTTTTTTGGGGGGGGGAGGCGGGGGGTGATGCATGTCACTACTCACGGTCATTTCTTCGGTCAAAAATAGCGCAAATATATATGCAATTCCTTCCTCAAAAAAAAAGAAAAAAGAAGAAAAAAAATGAAAACATTCACCAACTACCTAAGCAACGAAAAAGATTAAAAACTGAACAGACATATAACACCCACACCCTTCCTCCCAGCCACCCACATAACCCCACCCCCAATCCCACACGCACACGCGAACCAACCCTTCTCTTTCCAGACACACACAAACACATTATAAAAAAAAGAGCCAATTTGATTCCCG
>NC_051389.1:55482797-55502797 GCF_015228065.2 Penaeus monodon | reverse complement strand
CAACTTAAAAGATCAATAATTCAGTAAGTACTTACACGCCACAATATAGAAATCAATACACAGGCGACAAGATAACCGACAGCCAGCAGCTCTAAACCACGCCACATACGCAAGCACGTGACGCCCAGCGGACCCCTCAAAAGCCACCTTTCCAGCCGTACACATGTCCCACTTCGTTAGAGAATCGATACGTTCTCGCTCACTCCAGGTGGACCAAAACGGATAGTAGCGACCTTGAAGCTCCCTGACCGCTCCCCTAACCCCCTGCTCCCCTCCCTGTCCTAGCCCCCTCCCTCCCTCCCTCCCTCCATGACCTCCCTCCTGAGTTCCCTGCCCCCTCCCCTCCCCCCGGATCTTCCCTAACCCCCCCACCCCCTCTCTCGTTTCTCGGTCTCGCTCTCCACCCAATCGTTCACCCTCGTACGACCTCTGGCCCGCGTGTATACTGTCTTTTCAGCCCATCTCTTACTCCCCCTGTTCTTATCCATTCTTCCCATTTCCTTGTATACGTTGTTTCTCTATTTCTTCCTATCCTCCCTCCTTCCTTCCCCTATTTCCTTTCCTTCCATTTCCTACGCATACTATTTATTCGATCTCTGAAAGAAGGAAAGGTGACTGAAGGTATGCGAAATGGAAAAAAAAACACCGCTTTCATCGAACACCAATGGCGACAATCCAACCAAGAGAAATAAAGATATTAAGAGAAAGGAAATAGAAAATACACAGACAGAAAGAGAGAAAACACAAACGGAAGACTCGAAGCGAAGCAGCAACGAAACCGAGACGAAGCCGGACAGAGAGGCGGGCGTACGCACGTCAGGGAGCGCGTGTCCTGCCGACCGAGAAGCTTTGTGAGCTGGAAGGAAGCGAGGGAACAACACGCTCCGCGGAAGACATGAAGGATATTGACCCTGAGGGGATGAGGACCACATGGGAGGGGAGGGGGGAGCGGACGAGGAACTTCGGAACTTTCCCTCGTGCCGACGAAGCAGCAGAAGCAGCAGCAGTCACAAGGGCAGTTTAGAGGTAGTTCCCTCTACGAGTTCGGGATATGAGAAATAACCAAACGTCTCTGTGCCTAAATATCTAAACGGATGAGTGTGTATCTCCGCGCGGTCGTGTGTAGATTCCCACATCCGCATGAATGTTGATCAAAGGCTGTTGCCACAATATGAGCGCGTTGTCAGCCGTCTAGAATGGGGAAAATGCCACAATGTTAAATCTCTTTATATGAACAGCTGAAGTAACTAGGAATGAAGAACGGAGTGTGAAGAAGGAGAGGGAAATTGGAATGAGGGGAGAGAGGGAGAAGGAAAATGGAATGATAAGGGAAAGAGGGAGAGTCAAAGTGAAATGGTAGGGGAAGAAGAAGGAAGGTGGAATGGTGAAGGTGAGAGGGAGAAGGAAGGTGGAATAAGAGGGGAGGGAGAAGGGAGCTAGAATGATGACGATGAACAGGGAGAAGCAAGGCGGAATGAAGAGGGGGAAGAAGGAGGTGGAATACAAAATGAAGAGGGGGGGAGAGAAGATAGAATAATGACAAAGGAAAATGAGAAAGAAGGTGAAATGAAGGGGGAAGGGGGAGTCGCCGGAGCAGCAGCAGCAGCAGTGTAGACACAAGAACATAACCGAGTCCCCGGGCGAAGAAAGCCGCCATAGACAATGCCGTGAAGGCGACTCGGCTGTCATCCTTCACGCCGCTCTTTCCTCTCCTTCATCTTCGTCCACCTTCTTGTCGACATTCTAAACGCTGCCGCTTTTGTCGCCAGGTGTGGAGAATGCTACTTGACAAACACCGCGAAGGGGGTGGAAGGAGGCATAAAAGAGAGGGCGGAGGAAGGGGAAGAGAGAAACAAGGAGTAGGAAAAAGGGAAGGAGAAGAGTAGAAGAGAGTAGGAGGAAAATAAAGGAGAAGGAAGAGAAGGAAGACGGGGATATAGAGGAAGGAAAAGAAGGAAAAGGCGAGGAAGAAGAAAAAGAAAGAACGAGAGCCACAGCGAAGTTGTCATCAAAAAATGGCAATGGAAGCGCTGGAGTTGCCGCCGAGTCCTTGCTTGCGGTTAGCATGACGTCTGTGGCAATTATGGTGATACGTTATGCAACAAACGATTCTGATGGACGCTTTGCTCCAGCGAAGGTCGACAGGTGTGCTGAATTGACAAAAATCTAAACAATTCCTATCGCTGAGAGAGAGAGAGACAGAGAGAGAGAGATAGAGAGAGAGAGAGAGAGAGAGAGAGAGAGAGAGAGAGAGAGAGAGAGAGAGAGAGAGAGAGAGAGAGAGAGAGAGAGAGAGAGAGGGAGAGGGAGAGAGAGAGAGAGAGAAGGGGGAGGGGGGCAGAAAAGGGAAAGGGACGAAAGAGACAAACACACAGAGGGAAGACAGACAGAAACAGACAGACGAAGGGAAGCAGGCAGGAAGGGGCACAAAAAAGCGAAAAAGACAGAAAGAGACAACCACGCCGAGACAGACAGACAGACACAGACGGCAGGAGAAAGAAAAGAAGGGGAGGAAAAAGAGAGAGCAAGCAAGAGAGAGGGATTTAAAGCAGACAGCTTGCTGTCAATACGTACTCTTCGCAGGGTAAGTGGGCGCGTTATTGTACCGCAACAAGAGAAGGAGTGACAGGTGGCTTATTACGTCCCCCCTTGCACCAGTGCCATTACACTCTCACTTTCGTTCAACTTGTTAATTCCTCTTTCACATCTGCGCTCCGGGAATTTACCAGAAAAAAAACAATAATAAATATATATATATAAATAAATAAAAAACGTTCGTATATAATCGACTATCCTCGCTCCACAAACTTAATTCCTCTCTTCGCAAACTTGCCCTGTTTTCTCCTGTCTTGAGAAAGCGGAGTGGCAGCAAAGGACGGCAGCGAACACGGAACAACCAAACAGAATGGAGAAGGTAGACGTCGCAGGTAGAATGAAGATGCAGACGGTATAAAACAGAAAGTAAAACGTAAATTTTACAGAAGGTAGATGGTAAACGTAGACGAGGGTATTAGGAAGGAAAAAAGTGAAGGTACATGACAGGACAAAATTACAAAGTAGAAAAAAGACGTAGAAAGTATAAGATATAAGGTATATGGTACAAGGCACGAGGTACAAGGTACAAGGTAGGTGAGCTCAACGCCCTTAGCCGCTGTTTCCGGGCGTCGCAAAGACACGTTATACCAAGGTCACACACTGTCGTTCGCCCCGCCGTCCCCAGCCCGGGCCGCCTCGCCTCCCTTGCCACAAAGGTAACCAACCTGGCCGGCGACGCTCGCTACCCAGCCGCCCTGGAGCCCTCGCCGTTGGGGAACGGGGAGGGTGTGAGGGAGGGGGAGAGGAGAGGAGAGGAGAGGAGAGGAGAGGAGAGGAGAGGAGAGGAGAGGAAGGAGGGAAGGGAAGGGGAGGGGTGAGGGAGAGGGGGAAGGACAGATCGGCAGCCTTTGTTACGCCTGTTCTCTATATATCGGTACATTTATCAAATTATCTGTTTTCTTAGGTTTTCAATATCCCTGTTTTTTTTCCCCTCCACTCATCTTTCCATAGTCTTCTCTCTCTCTCTCTCTCTCTCTCTCTCTCTCTCTCTCTCTCTCTCTCTCTCTCTCTCTCTCTCTCTCTCTCTCTCTCTCTCTCTCTCGGAAGGAAGCATCTCCATATCAGAGTGCGTGTGTGTCGCACGTCCCCGTTCACGACTTAAACTGCTACGAACAAAAATCCTATTCCTCAGATGCGCCAAGGTCACACTGAACCAAGAAAGCCGAACTGAAAGTCATTTTACGTATCGCTCTCTTACCCAACAACTATATAAAAAAGAGAAGGCGAAAAAATCCTAAGCTCACTACGCTTACCCTAACTGTTAATGTGAAATGCAGCCTCTGTATCTACGGCCACGTAGAACCTGACGTCATGTAGGGAAATGTAGGGGAGGGGAGTAGAAAGAGGGGGGTAGAGAATGGGGGGAGAGGTGGGGGGGGGGAATGTCCATGAGTATCAATAAATCACAACTCCCTCACTCCCTACTCACCTTCCCAACCCTTGGGAAAGGCAGCATACGCCCATGCTGAATAAAAATGAATAATTCACCGACTAAACCACCAACACGCCTGACTGACCACTCCCGGCGCCACGGGTCGGAGTCACGGCCAGCCCCCCTCCCATACTCCTGTCTCACTCCCCCTCCGTGTCTGCAATGCAACTCACTGGCCACGAAATGGAGAACCCTTTATGCAATATCAACAACGCGACGAATAAAGGGCCAGTGGGTAGGGGGAGGAAAGGCGAGGGGTGGGGGACGTCCTAAAAGCCGGGGAGAAGAGCAGGTAAGGGTGATGGTGAGGGGAGAGGGACATGGGGAACGAAAGGGAGGGGAAGAGCGAAGAGAGTGGAGAAGGAGAGAGGGAAAGGGGAAAGGAAGGAAGGAAGGAAGGAAGGAAGGGAGGGAGGGGAAGGGGAAAGGAAGGAAGGAAGGAGGGAGGGAGGGAGGGAGGGAGAGAGGAGGGCGAGGAGGACGACCAGACGGGATTTATCGACTACAGAACGTGCGGGTACTTGGCGACTGGGCATCGGTGAGCGTCCTTGGTGCTCTGTCTCGACTGTTCTGAGTCTTGTCCAAAGAATACATGTGCATGCGTTTTACAATGCCCATGGCAGACGTGGCACGTGCCTAAAGCATGCCAGCGTATACCAAGCCACAAAGGAGAACGCCAACAAAGAAGAATGAGGCACGTACACAAAGCGCGCACGTGTGTCTGTGTACATTGCCCAGCTCGTGAAGCCTAAGTAAGATTCACAACAAAGATGAACAAAGGAGATCGCGAGGAACACGCGAGAACAGAAATGAAAAGACAACGAAAATGACAACAGTAACAAGGACACAGAAAACGAACTGTAATGTTTATTTACATACCGCATCACACGACCTGCGGAATCCAAGGGAAGATGCCAAAGTATCTATCAGTCTGGCTTCGAAGGGCGTCATTCAAAACTTCAAAAAAGAGACTTATTTCAAGGAATACGTTTACATCACTGCATATATTAAGCCCAGTCACCCTTCGCTTTGCAGGATATATAAGTATCCCCCTTCACCCCCAAGAAAATATATCTAACCAAATCACTCTTGGCCACTGCACACGGCACACTAAATGACCAGAAACAGGATGCGGTTGCTTCTGCTGCTGCCTAAAGAGGAGTGTGACCCCCCCCCCCTCCCGACCTGAGGTGCTGAAGGTGCGACAATGTAGTCCTAACAGGAGGAAGTGAAGAGGGAAGAGAATAAGAAAGGGAGTAGAAATTGAGGAAGATGTGAAGAGCATAGGGAGAGAGGGAGGGCGATAGAAAGAAAGAAAGAGATAGACAGATGGATGGATAGATAGAGAGACAGATAAACAGAGAGGGAAATATATATACATATATATATATATATATATATATATATATATACATATACATATATACATATATATATATATATATATATATATATATATATATATAATATATAATATAGTATATATATATTATAATATATATATATATATATATATATATATATATATATATAGGGAGAGAGATAGATAGACAGACAGATAGATAAAGAAAGACAAAGAGATAGAATGCACCCAATCACCCGCCCACGCACACCCATGCCCCCCCCCCCCCAGAATACATAAAAGCCAAAGGAGATCCCAAAATGCGAGGCGAAGGAGTGCATCCCAGCAGCAGCGGGGCCGGACCCAGAATCCCGCCGCAGGGTCCCAGGGCATGTCCATGTAGGGCGCCAGGCCAAAACCAAAGGGACGGCGCCACACACCGACTCGACAAAGACAACAAACACAGCCAAAACAACAACAACATAACAAGCCTTAGCCTTCACACGACCCCCCCCCCCTAGCGCCGATCTTTTCTCCGGGCGAGATCGAGCCGCCGATGCACCCGAGACCGTCTCCGCTTCGATACAACTTCATCCGATGACGATGTCCATTCACACGCGGCCTTATCTCTCGTATCGCGGCTCCCCGGACGAGTTGGTATTCACTCGCGACGACTCCTTATCTAATCGCCTCCTCCCACCTAATGAGGGTCGTTAATATTCGCGGCCGAAACGAGAAGCAACGACTTGAATTCATCTCTCGATATTTTTCCCGCATTCTTTACTTAAATTCTCCGGCGTTTCCGGTTCGATGGTGGGCGGGTCTCTCTCTCTTGTTGCCTGTTCTTCCACGTTCTCTTCCTATCCCCGTTTATCTCCTTCTGTCTGTCTGTCTTTCTCTTGCTCCTCCTTCCTCTCCCCCTTTGCTTTCACTTTCTTCACACTTCTCTGCTACTCCTCCCCTTCACCCCCTACCCCTTTCCTCTTATTCTATTTCTCCATCATCGTAATCACTTCTCGTTTCCCACTCGCAGGGGAAAACAGCGTTACAGCAGATTTGGATAGAGGCCAATACCGTTTCCCCTGAAAGTCTGAAACACTCCAGAAAATCGCCAAACTACCACAACTCTCCCGGAAGAATGCCACAATCGCTGGATTAAGGCATAACAGTAAAGGTAACGCACAGTTACCTTTATTCAACACAATCGGGAGAAACTATCCTCTCTCTCTCTCTCTCTCTCTCTCTCTCTCTCTCTCTCTCTCTCTCTCTCTCTCTATATATATATATATATATATATATATATATATATATATATATATATATATTTTTTTTTTTTTTTTTTTTTTTTTTTTTTTTTCTTTTCTTTTTTTTCTTTCTTTTTTTTTTATATCCAATAAGATAAGGAACCGAACGAAATATGAAATGAAACCCATAAACGGACGAGTATTAACATCCACCAAACCTATCGAACCGGAAAACCCTGAACATTTCTTTCATCAATAACCTCAATCACCAAGACAATAATAAATCACAAATGCAACAAAATAACGCAATTCAACGCAGTGTCAACAAGAAAGCCCCACAGAGAAGGCGACACCATTTAGTTCGAAAAGAACCCTTAGTACAACGCAACAAAAGCCATTTATTTACTTTTGGGTCTGACAGCCTGGCCGACTTTCCTTCTTCCAAGTGACAGAAGACATTCTAAAACCATACGCAGATGCTATTTATATATCGATGGGGAGACAAGTTACTCAAATAATTGGTACAGCGAAATATATGCAAATAGATATATGTACAAGTAGGATGGTTAAAATTTTACATAAAAGTACTACATATAAGAACAAAAAATATAAGGTATGTATATAAATATATATGTGTGTGTGTGTGTGTGTGTGTGTGTGTGTGTGTGTGTGTGTGTGTGTGTGTGTGTGTGTGTGTGTGTGTGTGTGTGTGTGTGTGGAGAGAGAGAGAGAGAGAGAGAGAGAGAGAGAGAGAGAGAGAGAGAGAGAGAGAGAGAGAGAGAGAGAGAGAGAGAGAAGAGAGAGAGTGAGCATTAAATTACCTAGAAAATGTACAGGCACAGGGAAGTAAACGAAATATAAGTAGACACACGCACAAATTTGATGGTTAAATCATTACAAAAATACTTATACCCACTTCCAAAAACAGATAAATTGATAAAATCTTATATAAACAGGAACTGACATCCAGCGCAAACAAACACATGCGTATACACACATACCGGTATTGCAAGGAAGATAGCTCGCCAGACAAGACTGAAAACCATATACAAAAATACCGGTTTCATAAGCCAAATAAGGAAACAAGTTTGGACATAAGGAATTCCCTTATCAGGCATCAGCAAAGCAGACCCACTTGTCTATAGAATGAAGATCAAAAAGTAATGGATAAATAAGGAAGAAAGAGAAACTGACAGAGAATGAGAAATGAAAAAAGAAAAACTGACAGAGAAGAAGGAAAATGAGAATGAGAATGAGAAATAGGAGAAGTTACGAGGCGGAAGGGAATGAGCAGAATCAGACGGATTAAGAAAAAGAAACGGAGGAGGAGGAAGAGAAAATGAATAGGCAAAAGAAAGACATAATAAAGTAAAACAGAGAAGAGAACGAAAGACAAGAAAGAAATGGGAGGAAATAAAATAAATACGCACACACAGGAATGCCTAAACCCCCAATGGATACGAGGCACGGCCAGCCAGCTAATAGTTTGACGTGGCGGCTACGCTGCTTCCATTATCCATTCCCTTTAAGAAAGCAACTCGATAAAGTGATGGGTCTCCCCGACGCCCTTGGTGAGAGGGGGGGCAGGGGGCAGGGGAGAAGGGAGGGAGAGGGGGGAGGGGCGAAGGGGAGAACGAAGGAATAGGGAGAGATGAAGAAAAGGGGAGAGGGGCGAAGGGGGAGAACGAAGGAGTAGGGAGAGATGAAGAAAAGGGGAGAGGGGCGAAGGGGAGAACGAAGGAGTGGGGAGGTATGAAGAAAAAGAGGGGAAGGCATAGAAAGGAAAGAAAAGAGGGTAGGGAGGAAGGGGAAGGGGAAGGGGAAGAGGACGGGGGGGGGGGGGCGAACTCCTCCTCGACCTTCATAAAAGAGCAACTCCCTTGCCATATCGCATGACATATCCTTCCATCTCCATCCAAAACTCTTCGCCTGCATAAAAACGGAAGGGAAAGAGCCAGGGGCAGGGGCAGGGGGGGGGGCATGAGGGAGAAGGGGGATATCGCTCCCTCTATTTATTTTTTTTAATCCTAGCGACGGCAGCGGCTATGGGAGGGTGCCAGATGTACGTTATCCTTCACTTCCGCGCCCTCCTCCCCCCTCTTCCCTAGCACATATAATCTACTCGCCGATTTGAAAGCCCACTCCCCTCTATTGTTTCCCCCTCCCCTTCCTTACGCCCTTCTCCCTTCCCCCCACCGTCCCCCACCCACAACCCTACGCCTCAAACCCATCAATCATCACCCGACTTTATCCCACCGAAAGGCGCCTCGGGAGAGAAGCAGGAGAGGAAAGAAAGAAGACAAAACTTTGCCATCCTTCAACTGGTCTAACAGCGAACGGGGGAGGGCACGGAGGGGGCACGAGTGGGTAGGGGGGGTGGAAGGAGGGGGGGGTGAGGCTCGAACGAGGCTGGTATTTCCTTGGCCGTTTATGGCCCTCGCGCCTCGGTGTTCCCCACACTGAGAGCCGCTTCCACCTCACACACAAACTATGCTGTCGTTATTATCAGCAACTTGACCCTCCTTCCCTCCTTCAACCACCGGCGTACACCCACCCACCCTCCCTCCACCCTCCCTTCCTCCCTCCCCAATTCTCGGCCGCTGTTGCATGCACGCATCCACGCACTTCCACCCTCCCTTTCTCATCCACTGCACATACCCATACACTTCTCTTACCCTTTGTCATACTCCTCCCGCTTATCTTACTCCTCCCTTTATCACTCATTTTCCTCCTCCTCCTTTTACACCTCCTCCTACTGCTCCTTCATTCATCAAGGACCCCTCGAGTCATCTTCCGAGTGAAGAAAATGAAAGGTGAGAAAGGGGAAACAAGAAAAGGGAACGTCAGGGAAGGAAAGGCAAGGAAGGAGAAAGAAGGACGAGAAACGAACATAAAGGAAAGAGAGGAAGGAAAAGAAGGGGAGATGAGAGAAGGAAAGAGTGGAGGAGGAAGAGATGCAAAGCCTGGACACGAAATGGGAGTACCGTGACCCCGGAACGAAGCCTCACAACAGTTAACACGTGGATAAGGAAGCACCAACATCTCCCCCCCTCCCCCCCCTACAGCTATAATCACATACGCCCTTCCAACCTAGCCACCCCTCTCCCTCTCTTTCCCCTCTTCTCCCTCTCCCTCTCCCTCCCCCTTCTTCTCCCTTTCCCTCCCCCCCCCTTCCTCTTCCTCTTCCTCTCCCTCTCCCTCTCCCTCCCTCACTATTTCTCCCATTCCCTCTCTCCCTGATCTCCTTTCGTGCCAACAGAAACAGCACAATCGACAAATCTAAACACCTGACAGATAACATTCGAACAACAACTCGACGTCAAGATGGGGGAAAAAAGCTGTTAATTTCGTCGTTTCGTCAACTTCGACAAACAAAAATAGGGGGTGGCTGTGTGTGTGTGTGGGGGGGGGGAGGGGTGAAAATACACATTACCAAACTTTACGACATTTTGGGTGTCCAAAAACGAGAAACGACAAAGTTTAAAATATCACACGGAAAATAATAAATGATAATTTTGTGAAGGGTTAGACAAAACATAGAGAGGCCTAACAATGAAACAAGAAGTGGCCCTTTCAAAAGAGAAAGGGAGAGGTGGGTGGTGAGAGAGAGAGAGAGGGGGAGAGGGGGAGAGAGGGAAGGAGAGAGAGAGAGAGGGAGGGAGGAGAGAAAGGGAGGGAGGGAGGGAGAGAAAGGGAGGGAGGATGGGAGGGAGGGAAGGAGGGAGAGGGAGGAGAGAGAGAGAGAGAGAGAGAGAGAGAGAGAGGAGGAGAGAGAGAGGGGGGGAGAGAGAGGAGAGGGATATGGAAAGAAAGAAGATAAAGAGAAATAATGAGAGAGAGAAGGAATCAGAACAAGGAAAAAAAGGAAAGAGAAAGACCGACCCATTTATCAGGTCAGCACGCTAAACCAGCCAAAGAAAAAAGAAAGAAAGAGAGAAAAAAATCATGTGAAAATGGGTCAAAGCCACAACGAAGGCTCGGGGAAACCCAAGCAACACAAAGATGTACTGCCCACAAAGGTTTCTCGTCGCAAGAACACGAAAGATACAACAAAGACACCTTTATAAATGCGCCGCGCCAAGAGACAGGAAGACAGGCAAGTATGAAAAAATATGAGTAATGAATATGTATTTATTTAGAACATGTGTTTTTTTTTTTTTTTTTTCCTGACTGTTCGTGATGAGTGCGCATTCAAGCAATCCTCTTCTTGAAAGAAAGGAAAGGGAAAGGAAATACAAACTATCGCCATCTGCATTATCTTTCCACCCATCTATCTCTTCATCAACCTATGAATGATGAATTTATATATGTATGTATGTATGTATGTATGTATGTATGTATACACAAGAACGCCCAAAGGCCTAGGTACTGAGGGCAGGAACCGTGACAAACCTATTCTCGCGTGCCTTTTCCGAAAAGGTCATGCATTTACACCGAGAGCGAAGACGACCCTATAAAGCGGCCACGGGAACGCGCCTGTAGAACCCCGCGCCTCATAAAACAACAACATTGGAGCCCAAACAATACGCCTAAACCTGAGTGCTGAAGACCGTGAACTTCGCTTAATGTAATCGACTTAAAGAGGAGACAACAGCGACACCGCGAGGAAATGTAGGACGCACCCCCCCCCCCCTTGCTCACTTTAAGAGAAGTTAGACTTTTAAGCTGCGGGTTTTTGAGGAAAGTCGGGGGAAATTACAACAATGCACAGGCAGAGAGATATAGAGATAAGTAGATTAATAAACAGATAAAGAAAGACAAAAGCAAGCCAACAAATATCTACTTAAACAGATAAAATACACTTGGCAAAGGAACAATCAGACTGAAACAAAGAACAGTCCTTTCCTTACCCACCCCCCCTCTCCCTCACTCGCCCACCTGTGATCACGAGGGTAAAATCAGAAGCCTTTTCTGTCACATTGGAATCAGCAACCCCCCCTCCCCCCAAGCCCCTCCACCCACCCCGCTCCCAAACCAGAGACCACTTGCCGTCAAGCTGGGACACAAGAAGGGGGCTATAGCAACCATGATAATACTCAGAGAATCTCGTATTACGGTGTTAACAAAATACGCCTTAAATACCACATCTTTCAAAACAAAAATACCGACACAAATACCAGATGAAGCAACAACGTGATTAGAAAAAACCCATGTCACCGCATGCAATGATATGGGGTGAAGCAGCATCTCATTAGATGACACGGGACACGCGAACCACACGACGGAACGGCATCAAGGGTACAATGCGGAACGCTAGCAGATGATCATCATACTTTGTTTAAAGGGGTTAATGAGAAAGGGAGAGGGAGAGGGAGAGGGAGAGGGAGAGGGAGAGGGAAAGAGAAGGGAAGAGGGAAAGATGGGGGAGGGAGAAGGAGAGGGAGAGGATGAGGGGGAGAGAGAGAGGGAAAGAGAGAGAGAGAGAGAGAGAGAGAGAGAGAGAGAGAGAGCCAACAAGAAACCGAAAAAAATAAAGAGACGAGAATCAAAGCGAAGGAGAAATAGGAAGAAAGAGGAAAAAGCAATGAATATAATTACAAAAGCGTGACACAGAGACACACTTGCACACGCCAGGAGCATCCCCATGACCCACATGCACCTCCGAAGAGTGTTTGTACGTCCTTGAACATGAGTCTTGTCAACAGGTGTAATAAAACTCAACCTTGAGCAAACATTTGGGTCGTGAAGAAACAGCAACGCCTTCTCACCTCCCCTTCCGCGCCCGCCCACCCACCTCGCCATCCCCCGCTCAATCGCCCTTCTCTATCTTTGCAGGTTTTTCCTTTCTCCTTTCCTTTTTTCCTTCAATTTTCTTCTTGCCTTTTCTAATCTTAGGCAACCGGGTTCCCATTATTCCTCCTCCTTCTCCTCCTCCTCCTCTCTCTCTCTTTCGTTTTTTTTTATGAATCCTTTCTTCAATTCATTTGATCCTATTTGATTCTACTCTACTGCTTCTCATTTTCCATCTTTCTTGAACCTTCTCCCTGCCCCATTCATCGCCTCCTACTCCCTTCTCTCCCCACTGCAGGTTAGTGACTCATCCACCTCCCTCGCCTGTCCTTCATTCCCGTCACACGAGCCACTCTGGCACCACTGCCACCCCCCCCCCCCCTTTCACCCTTCCGTCCCCTTCCCTGTATTCCCTCCGTCCCGTATCCCCCCATCCCTTCTCCCGACCCCCCCCCCTCCGTCCCCCGGTCCTTGTCAACCAGCCTCCCCCTCCCCCTGGTCCTTGTTACCGCCACCCTCCGTCCCCTGGTCCTTGCCTGCCGCCTCCCAATCCCCCCTTGTCCCCCACACCCCACCCGGCCACGCTCACCCATACGTACGAGTGCCGTCATCCGCCTTCCCGACGATTCGCCATGCTTTCTCCGGCACCTGCTGTCACCCTTGCCCTCACTCTCGCTGTCACCCTTGTTCGAGGATACTTAACCCCTCACTCCCGTTCTCTCCTTTCCCCTCGCGGCGCCGGTCTTCATTCCCTGACGGTGTTTTTAACTCATCACAAAGCTTAACGGCCTCACTATCTCCCCTCGCTCTCATTAATGCGCATTAACACACTCACACCAAACCACACTTACCTTTTTTTCTCTAGCTCATTCATTTATTCTAACGTAGCCAAACTTATACCTTACTCACTTAAATCCACTCTAAGTGAATTTCCCCTTTCCTAATTTCACTTCCACCTCCTCCCCTCTCTCCCTTCCTTCATTCCTTCCTTCTTTCTCTTCGACGTTATCCATTTCTTCCCTACACCACCTCCCTATCCAGCTCCTCTACCCTCAAACGTATCTTGCTTTCTCTTCCTCTATTCCACTCATAACCGTCATTCCCTGACACGATCCACTCAATTTCCTCTCCTCTCCTCATTTTAACCCTCTCTTCCCCTCCTCTCCTCCTCTCACGCCAACCCTCCCGAACCCCCCTTCCCCTCCTTCTATTCTACCCTTAGCTCTCCTCCCCTCACTCTACCCTTCCCCTTCCCTTTTTCCCTCACTCTATCCATCACCTCCTCCTCTCCCACCCCTCCTTCAATCCTTCTCTCCTATTCCTACTCCCCTCCTCCCTCGGACATCGTCGCAAGCAGAGAGGCAAGCAGGGTGGCAAGCAGAGAAGCAAGCAGGGAGCAAGCAGCTTAAATAAGGCACTCGCCGGTTAACGTCCCCAGCAAGAGTGACGGTTGCAACCCCTCAACCCCGCTAACCCCCACTTAATCACCCCCCCTACCCCTCAACCCTCGTCCTGCCCGACGAACCTTCCCTTCTCCCTCAACCCTCCCTTAACCCCCCCTGACCCCCTCCCTAGCCCCGCATCCCCATCCTAGCCCCGCCCCCTTACGATATTACTAGACGTCCCTTCCCCCCTTCAGATGGTCGCCACAGTGCCATGCCCCCCCCCCCCTTCTCTCTCCCTCGGCCTGCCTTTGACCTCCCGCTCGATGCTTGCACAAACAACCAGAGTCCTTTAGTCCTTCCTTCATCCTTCGGCATATCCTATCCTCTCGCGTCTTGATCGGGTGGAGCGAGAACAACAAATAACAACAAATCTCTTTTGTCTTTTTGGGGGGAGAAGGGGAAGAAGAAGGAGGGGGAGAGGAGGAGGAGGGGGTTGAGGACAAGGAGGAGGAGGGGGAGAGGAGGAGGGAGAGTGGAGAAGGAGAAGGAGAGGAGAAGGGGGAGGAGGGAGAGAGGAGACGAGGGAGAGGAAGAGGAGGGTGAGAGGAGAAAGGAAAGGGCTCGAGGGGAGGAAAACGGCGAAGAAGATACAGACGGGCGAGGAGAGGGTGCCAAGACCAAAGGGTGGTTAGGGTGGGGTGGTGGTCGTGATCCGTGGGGGTGGGGGGGAGAGACAGGCGAAAAGAGAGAAAGAGGACTAGACAAAAAGGAGAAAGAGAGAGATATCAAAGGCATGAGATGACGAGAGTGAAGACGTGTGTTTCGAAATGAGCGAGTGAGAGAGAGAGAGAGAGAGAGAGAGAGAGAGAGAGAGAGAGAGAGAGAGAGAGAGAGAGAGAGAGAGAGAGAGAGAGAGAGAGAGAGAGAGAGAGAGAGAGAGAGAGAGAGAGAGAGAGAGAAACAAAGGTGAGACAAAGAAAGCGGCATCTGGGAAAAATCCCTCGCTAACAAGCTCGGACGCAAACCCAACAACAAGCAGGCAGATGGACAGCCTCCCGGGGCAGTGTGCCGACAGATGGCAGGGCAGGATCGCCGCGAAAGCCATCTGGGATAAATCTGTCAGCGAACATGTGCTCTAGACTCCCTTCCCATGGCAGTTAATGAAACGAATCCTGCAAACACTAGACCTGCGAATTGTCATGCTTGCAGCCTTGCATGAATGGTACTGCAAACACTAGCCCTGCTGCTGTGGTATTTCCGTGGCATACCGGTAAGACAAGTGCGGTGACTCAGGCTCCTGTTAAAAATCACTGGTAGTAAACAGGCGACCTACTAGCGAACCGAAAGCATGGAATAAAACCATCTTTTAACTAGGAACAGGACTAGGAACATCTACTGTTAATCCCATAGCACACGGCCCATTGCAGGACGCCCTGACAACAGGCACACAAAAACGGGACAGTTTGGAAATCAGGGGATAATCGTAAAAAAAAGAGGAGCAAGAAGGGAGTAAAGGAGAAAGCACGAAGAAGAAAACAGGGAGAAAGAGAGGAGAGAGTAAATATAGGGAAAAAAAAAAACCACCTAACACAAGCACAAAAATATATAGCTCATGGCTCAGGGGCTGTTCCCACCAGTTCTCTCCCTCCCCCTCCTCCCACCCCACACCTTACACCCTCACCCCACACCCTCACCACAGCCACCCCAAGCACCCCACACCCCACATTTCCCGTACAGACACCCTCACCGCCCCAACCCGCCGCATTCTTGTACCTGTGCCAAATGCGCCGACCCGCTCATCGAAACATTCTCTGCGTGGAGATATCAAGATGCTATATGAAGAAGCCGGAGTGGAAAAAAATGAAGGGAAAGAAGGAAAGAGGGAGGGGGGGAGGGAGGGAGGGAGGGAGGGGGGGAGGGAGGGAGGGAGGGAGGGAGATGGGGAGAGAGAGAGAGAGAGAGAGAGAGAGAGAGAGAGAGAGAGAGAGAGAGAGAAAAGAGAAAGAGAGAGAGAGAGAGAGAGAGAGAGAGAAAAGAAAGAGACAGAGAGAGAAAAGAAAGAGACAGAGAGAAAAAGAAAGAGACGAGAGAAAAAGAAAGAGACAAACAGAGGCAAGCAAAGAGACAGAGACAGGACGGGGAGCTAACAACCATATGCACACCCATACCCCCTTCCCTCGGTTGCCAGGGACACCATGTGCCAGGACTTTTTTCCTCTCCCCTCCCTTTTTTTCCCTAACGAATCCTCCATTAGCAATAAATTCCCCCTAATGCAATGGCCGTTAAGTTACGGCCGTAAGACAGATTCTAAAAAGGCGGAAATACCCTTCTCCACACTAAATATGAGACGGGGAGACTCCTGATTCGCAAACTTTTAAGTGCGCGCTTAGCTTCTGGTGCATTCCACGGATTAAACATGAAACATTTTAACACTAATAATAATGATCACAATAACGATAATGATGACGATGATAATAATGATGATAATTAAATACCAATAATAAAAGCTATACTAATAACAATATTAATAGTATTAATAACAATTACAACAACAATAATATTAACAACAAAGATAACAACAAACAAAACCACAATAAGAATCACGATCACTATGACTTCAGAAATTATCGACATCATCGGTAACACTACAAACCAACCATAATAGACTTCATAACAATCCCCCGAACACGTCTCATCAAAAACTCCTCCTCCGCCGCATGCTTTCCTTTCCGGCGATTCCCACGCTCCGCGGACGACCAAAAAGTGAGCTTACTCCTATCGCGGACTCGTAGCCCGGCGGCCAGGTGGCGGCGGGACTCGTTTGGCGGCCTCCTCATCCTCCTTTAACTTCTTCTGCTTCTAATTCTAATTCTTCTTCTGCTGCTGCTTCTTCTTTCCCTCCTCCTCCCCCTCCGACTACAGGACAAAAGGAGGAGGTAGAAGAGGAGGAGGAGGATATACGTATACGTACACACATACATACACACATACACACACACACACACACACACACACACACACACACACACACACACACACACACACACACACACACACACACACACACTTGCATATATGCATGTATACATACATACACATACGTACACCCATTGACATACATATATACATACATACACAGGTGTGTGGGTGTGCGTGTGCGTGTGCGTATTCATTTAAGTTTACGTGTACGTGTGCGTGTGCGTATGTTTTCCGAAAGATCAAAACCTGCTCGCTCGGCCTTCCCACCAGACACAGATGGCCATCAAGTCGAGCACAAGTCACACACTCCAAGTTTCCCAGAGTCCCTTTTCGGGGCCGATGGCATTGTGATATACAACGTATCGCAGCAATAAAAATAAAAAAAAAATCCAGGGCACACCTGTCAACGGCAACTAAAATAACGATCACGAGACTACACACCGTTGCAGAATAAAAGGAATTGAGAGAGAGAGAGAGAGAGAGAGAGAGAGAGAGAGAGAGAGAGAGAGAGAGAGAGAGAGAGAGAGAGAGAGAGAGAGAGAAACTCCTCTTTCTCCTCCTCCCCCTCCCCAGTTCTTGGAAATCATCCGATTGACTTGCCATTCTCCTTATTCAGATTCACTATTTCTTCTCCTTTCTACGTTGTTGTTCTCCTACTCCTCCTCCTTCTCTTTCTCCTTCTCCTTCCCTTCTACTTCTACTTCCACTTCCATTTCCACGTCCACTTTCACCTTCCTCTTTCGCCGTCGCAGTATTTTTCTGATTCTCTTTCTTTCTTTATAAACAACTAATTAAATAAATAAACATACATACATATATATATATATATATATATATATATATATATATATATATATATAAAAACAAACTGAGATAAACTATAAGAAGTACCAGAACAGTTTAGCCTATTTGGCACTGCAAGAACCTTGGAATGCAACCGTTACGAGGGATACAAGTGTTGTGTTTATGCAACCTGCAAGACACATTCTCCGCTTACGTTCAACCCCCTCCCTTTTTCCTCCCCCCTCAAATAGTGGATAAAAAAACTCCAATTTACGCTAAAAATATCAATATCGAGACACAGAACACGTAAGTCCTCCACAAAACTTGGGAAATCAAAGGAGGAGGGGAAAAAATCTCGACTTCCATTATCACGCTCTATTTTTTTTTTTTTTTTTTTTTTTTTTTTTTTTTGAGATGCCATTGTGTCACGGAAAATCTATAGTTGACTCTCGGTTTCGTCCCTTCGTTTCTTGTCTTGCCCCCTTTTTTCTCTTTCTTTCCTGAGCCAATATTTTTTTCTCTCATTCGTGCTCCTCGTTGTTTCTCTCTCTCTCTCTCTCTCTCTCTCTCTCTCTCTCTCTCTCCTTCTCCCTATCTTTATCTCTACTATCCCAAGCCCCTATCCCTCCCCTTTTTCCCACACACCCATCCCGTTTCCAAATTCCTCCATCCCTCCTCCTCCCCTATTAACTTCCTTTCTGACACCCTCTTCCCCCCCTCCCGCTTTCTCCCTTCCCCCTTCTCTCCTACCCTACCCTACCCCACACCCCCACCACCCGAAGTGTTACCCAACGCCGTGCCCCGAGGATGTATTTCATCATCGTCGCGGCGATAAGGGAAATCATTTCTTACGTCCAAGCGACCTGTCATCGGGTTATGTCGGCTATGGGGTTAGGTGCAAGCGCTCTCTCTCAACGCCGGTGGTGTGCTTTTCATTCAATAATGGTGGTGATAACGGTGTTGTTGATGATGATAGTGGGAAAAAAAATTATGACGGTGAACGTAATGGCGATTATCATTGTCTCTGACGATTAATACGATTATCATTGTCTCTGACGATTAATAAACTGCTGTTGCTGATAACATCAATAATAAAATAATAATAACACTCTATACGCCAGTTCACAATAAACACACGCCTGTAGCACAGTAGGTTCCAGCCACGAGACGGAAGCCCCGAATGTTCCAGAGGCTCCCAGGCGCCGCTTTGCTTGTCGCCAAATTACCCCGGCAGCGAGGCACTAAGACGCGAGCCTTCTTTAAATAGATGTACCCACATTTCACATCATCATAACCCCGTTTCCCTCTTCCCTCTCTCTCCCCACTCCCTCCTCCCTCTTCCCCTTCCCATTCCCCTCCTCCCCTCCTTCCCCCATTCCCTCCTTTTCTCCCCCCTCCCCCGAGACCCGACACTCATCGAGATAAAACTCTTCTTTAAAATCTCTCCTCCCGCGCCCTTCGACCTTCTCGGAAGACGCCAGCATCCGACCGACGCATCGCAATCCTTGTATTTATTCGTCTTCGTGTTCTCCTTCCCCCCATCCCCCCACCTCTCCCTCTCCCTCTCCCTCTCTCACCTTATTTATTTATCGACCTATAATAATTATCTCTATCGTAAATCTAAGCCTCCTTCCAAACCACCTCCCTCCCCTTCCCATCTCCCCCCCTCCCTCCCCGTCCCCATTTCCTCCCCACCCATCCCCCGCAGACTCGCCCGCCCGCCCGCCCGCTCGCCGCCCCCGTACACGACTATTTATATCGCCATAACACTCCTTCACATATCCCCCTCCTCCCCACCCTTCCCCTCCCCCCGCACCTCCCATCCCAAATACACACATACACACCACCCGCATCTCTCTCTCTCTCTCTCTCTCTCTCTCTCTCTCTCTCTCTCTCTCTTCTCTCTCTCTCTCTCTCTCTCTCTCTCTCTATTTCTCTTTCTCTCTTCTCTTCTCTCTCTCTCTTCCTCATTTCTATTCAACATTATCAATCATTCTTCTTTTCTATCAATACTCCCCCTTTTCTTGTTTTCTGAAAGTAATTGATGATTTTTCCTCCTCCTCCTCCCTTCCTTCTGCCCCTAGTCCCCCTCCTACTCAATCTTCTGTTCCTACTCTTTATATCTATTTAGATCCTCCTCCTCGTTCTTGCTCTCGTTCTCCTCTTCCCTCTCCTTCTTTCGGATCCTCCTTTTCTCCTCCTTCACTTCCCTCTTTACCTCCTTCTCCTTCTGTTCCCTCCTCCTCCTCCTCCCGTCCCTTCCTTCTCCTCCTCCTCCTCCTCCTCCTCCCGTCCCTTCCTCCTCCTCCTCCTCCTCCTCCTCCCGTCCCTTCCTTCTCCTCCTCCTCCTCCTCCCGTCCCTTCCTTCCTCCCCTCCTCCTCCTCCCGTCCCTTCCTTCTCCTCCTCCTCCTCTTCCTCCTCCCTCCCCTCCACCTCCTCCCCTCCTCCTCTCCTCCTCCACGTTCCCTCCACCCTATCCCTCCCCTCCTCCGCTCTCGCTTCAGCAATG
>NC_051389.1:55475297-55480297 GCF_015228065.2 Penaeus monodon | reverse complement strand
TCATTTATATATATATATATATATATATATATATATATATATATATATATATATATATATATATATATATATATATATGTATTATATATATATATATATATACTATATATATATATATACATATATATATATATATATATATATATATACTTTGTTTCTAAGTAATTATATGTGACTTGTTGAGATTAATTATTATGGTAAAGTTTAATAAAATAAATAATATACAAATAAATATATAAACAAATAAATAAATATATTTATAAACAAATAATAAATAATATTCATAACATTTCCTAAATAAGATAGTAAGCAATCTATCTTGGAGACCTTGTTCCAAGAGCCTTATATTACTTACAAGTAAAATGTCTTGTCATTCGTGTGATTATCTCCACCTCAACTAAGGACTTCAGTTCCATTTGCAGGTCATTCAATTTGAACTTTTGCATTCACTTCACTGATATACAACCCATTTGATGAGCTTTAACTCTCTTTTCCCCCCCCAATGATTCATACATATTTGATACAGCTCACTGATTTGTAGCTACCTCAGTTTAAATATTTAGTAGCCACTTGAATATAGCATTTCTTCAAGTCAAGTTCATAGTAAATAACCTTTTTAAGATTATTATCTTATTTTTTTTTTAACATCCTTACTTAATTCTTTTCTGCAACTACAAAAGTGACCTATTACATTTTTTTTTTTTTTTTTTTTTGGCAACCAAGAAGCTGGTTTCAGTATACAGTCGGTATATACTATTCAACTTGAAGTATGCTCTTTATTTTCATTAAATACAGTCAAAAGATGCACAGCATTTGTCTCTTGGTGTAGGATATATTATATAAATAGGACTGTGTGAGCCACACATACCATGTTCTTACCTAAACATAATTCAGGATGTATATAGATATTGTAGGTGGGGGGGGGGATAGGTTATATGGGAAAACATAAATTTTGTGGAAAGAATTAAAAAAATAAATAAATAAAATAAAGAAAGAAAAAGAAATATCAAACAGACAATATGAGAAAAAAGACATTCAGTCTATACACATACAAGGGCCTGCTGCATCTATTACTATGTACCAATACCTTTGCTATGTGTGAAGTTTGGGTGTGGCACAGGCTCCACCCTGTCAAATATACATCCAGGTGATAGCACAGAAGCAACTGTGTTTGATCAATCTATAGCAACAGTCAATGGATATGTATATGTCTATATTGATATATATGTATAGATAGATAGATTGATAGATAAATAGATAATCAGTAATACAGTGGTCACTGACTGTGTTTATTTCTTTGTACCTCTGTAAATTGCATTCTTTGTGTGTCATTACACACTAACAAAAACACTTGGCTTCTGATGGCGAGACACCGGAAAAAAAAAATTGTAATCACTTGTGTAAGTACAGATTTACATAAAATGATACTGAGGCCTTTGTACCTTGCACTCAAGTATATTCTGGCAAGATAGAGCATGGACTGGTTCATATTTGATATTACCTTGGCAGGGAGGTCTACAGGCTCCTTTTTCCAGACTACTGGTATATATAGAGCAGGTTTGTTGACTGCTGTCATACCATGAAACAATGGAGCTGTGGTATCAGTTGATGCATAAATTTCAAGAATTTAAAAGCAATTAACATTACTTCCTGCAAATTATTTTTATGAGCATTTCATTAGTTTTCCTCAATTTCTGCACAAACCTAACATTATTTTTTTCAGGATGTGAATCCCTGGCCCTGACTGATATGAGTTATGTGCATCCTAAGTCTTCTACTTCCTCAACTCTGACATTCATTTTCTTATAACTATCGGGGACCAAAGCCATTGTTTAAAAAGAGAAATGGTAGTTACTTGCTTCATTTTCTTTTCAAAATTTTAATCCACAAAGTTATGGTCAATTAGAGGAATTTAACCTAAGAGGAGATTTTGAACGGCAAGATACCTCTAAAAATATTTGGAGATAAATGTTTTTAATGAGTCTCTGGAACTGATGATGGGTTTATACTGGAATGACTCAAATGTAATGAAAAAAGACATGTATAGTTCTCTTCCATTATTAATGCCAAATTGCCCAAATTCTAAGTGTATCAGGAAAAATTCGATGACACACACCTACACACAGGATACTAGGCTCTAACACAATGCAGATCATATCTATAATCAGTAGACTTGTTTCTGCCTAGTAGAAGGTATCTAAAAGTTCTGACTTTCAGTGACTCAGTCTCATTCCTCCAAACCTGACATAACCTTATATCATAGCTAGTTCTATGCCTCCACTTCTTTTATCTTCCACTACCCTGTAATGAATCACAAATTTCACTTTTGCTGAGTTATCAATACCATAAACAATGGTAGGTCAATTACCTGTCACTTGCTACTTGGTATTACCAAAAAAATCGTGTCAAAACATTAAAAATTGAGAACTGACTGTTGTTTCTAGTGAAAAATATACCCCCTCTAACCATATAATTATATAAAATGCAATTACAACATGACAGCAATTACAAAACCATAAAACGATGAACCAAGATGCGACTGCAGCTTCCTCTTCAATATTCAACCTCGCTAAAATAGTATCACATATAAAAGACAAATCCAAAGGATAGTAATTAACACTCCACAGTCAGTTAAATAAAGAAATCGAATTAATAAACAATGACTCGTTAATCCAGGCTTTACATAAAGCACTAAAATAATACTGGTTTCGAAATTATTTCTACTCTAATGCGCGTAAAAAATCGAAGACAACACTACTCCCAACACCTTAACAACTCTCAGAGCATAAAAACAAAGATAAAACGGATAATGAAGAGAGAAATGTGATAAATGCAGTCAAACAAACTGACAAAAGCAGGTTGGAGGTTCCGAGTTCCTCTGACAGGGGAGCGGCCTGCAATTATTTTGTCCTTTTCTATGGATTTATGCGCTTTTCTTCGCCTTATAAAAACTCGGCCTGTCCTTACATACCTTATAATTCGATGTAAATGCTGTTTCGGCGATTACATCCACAGGAGAAGGAGTGGCAGTCGATTATTTAATGAAAATTTAGTAACAAGGTCTCCCTGGCACTCACTTCCATAACACTACCTCGGGGTCATGGACGCAGCTTTAGTCTCATTTTCTTAAACCAGTTCAATAAATCAATAAACCCTACAAACTTGAATTTTACGTCGATAAGTTATATATTAGCTATTTCAACAACGTAAAGAATGTGTTTTTTTTATTTAACAGATTTGTATTATGGAACGGGCGACATCGCTGATTTGAAGGAGCGGCAAGGGTGTATGATGCGCAGACGAGACAAAATGGGCGCGGAATTTGAATTTAAGTTTATGCGCCTGGCTCGTTTAGTCCATGTTGATGATATGACTAAATGTATTTATTACCTCCAATTATGTAGTTTGAGCTTCATGAATAATATATCTTGTGCATGTGTAAGTTCTGAAACGCGATGTCTAAATATTGGATTATTCACCCGGTCGATGTTAATTAATGATATACCTGAATACGTTCATTAACTTGAATAGTTTCCCTTGATTTATAAAATGTTAAACTTTATGTGCAAGGAAGTACCTCGACTCTTTAGATTAAAATCTGAGGTGTAGATTTTATTTTGTTTGTAGACTTCCTAAACTTTTCAGTATAACAGCTCATATTCTAAAAATATAATCGTTCTGGCATTTATTCAAGTGAATTGTTTATTTTACTATCGGTGAAGATGGCTCGGAAAATATTTTCGCTTTCGGTTTAGAGAGGAATATACACATTTACGTCCATACATAATAACTGATCAAAAGTGTCTAACATAGTCTACGATACAGCCGGACAGGTTTACTTATATTTAACATTATCCAAAAATAACTACATTTAATTCCTTTAACATCTGTTGTTACTCTACGAATGCATGTAAAAAAACACGTATTGTGTGTTAAAAAATACTTTTAGTCAAAGCTATTATTCTGCCTATATGACTTTCTAGTGAAATAGATTTTATTCTTCAATATTTTATTTGCTTATCCGTAGCACATTTTACCATTGCACACACATATAAGAATACAGGCGTCAGCCATAAAGAAAAAAGACTGTCCAAAGCTACATGCATGCTTATAGTCGGTGTGCGTGTGTGTGTATGAGTGTGTGTGTATGTGTATGTGTATGTGTGTGTGTGTGTGTGTGTGTGTGTGTGTGTGTGTGTGTGTGTGTGTGTGTGTGTGTGTGTGTGTGTGTGTGTGTGTGTGTGTGTGTGTGTGAGATCATCATATATATCATACATATACATATAAAACATACATATATTATTATATATATATATATATATATATATATATATATATTATATATATGTATATATATATATGTATATATATATGTATATATATATAATGTATATATATATATATATGTATATATATATATATATATTATATATATATACTTTACACATATATATATAATAATATTATGTATTACAATTAAGATTATATATATGGATTATCATGATATATATATATTATTATAACCCATAATGTATCATAGATAATATATATATAATTATATCTTTCACAAAAAAATAATTTATGTATCAAATCAAGATTAATTATCTTATCACTGCATATCATACTTATACCCATAATGGGTTTATAATGGCACATTAACGTCTTCACAGGGAATTATTAGCAATCAGAGAAAGTTTATGAGATACACAACAGTATTTCGGTAGCGTGGTCCGAGTCCCAACGCGTTAAGCACATAGGGGTGTTCGAATATGATAGTTGAGCTGCCGAATATGGAGTATAAAAAAAAAGAAAGATTGTGAATATGATAAGATTAGACGGGCAGGTTTTACTGTAGATTATTAAACTATATTGGTGATAAATATTGTATCTTCAGCAATTATGATGATAAGTTTACGACACGTGATATAAACTGTTCGTGTACTTTTTCATAGATAAAAGTAATATTACCAATGGCAGAAAAAAATCTTGATTAAGGATCA
>NC_051389.1:55467797-55470297 GCF_015228065.2 Penaeus monodon | reverse complement strand
TTTTTTTCTCCGCAATATCTTTATAAATAATGATTGTGTAATAGTATATGAATTCTTTCTACTTATAACCCTAACTTACAACAGACGGCCTAGTAGGTATTAATTAAAAGTATAATCCCTAACGGACATTTTCCTGCATTGACTATGCTCTGCATTACAGACGATGGGTGGAGCCGTAACAATGAAGTCACACTTGGACAGAACTGGCAGCAAAATCTTAACAACTCGCCGGACTGTAAAGACTTTTCTTTAACGTTAACAGTTGGGTTGGCGTTGCCGAAGAGGCCCTTATAACTACGTTTTTGATAGTTGATAAAAGACACCTACTAATTTCGGGTAGACTTATTTTCCTTAATATTGGCAGTAATCCTCAACTTTTCAGTTGTTAAGGAGTCATACAACTTATCTCCTTTCTTAACAAAGGCAATGAAGGTGGATCATAGCGTTAACCTTGGCATAACGGTCATTTCTCAGATCTTCATCGCTACTTCACACATTTTTTTCAACTATGATGCTGAGCCAGATGATCCAGATGATATTCTCTAGTAATTGTGTCGCTCATTGGTACTTTATTAAATTTCATATTCCTCTTGTTCTATTATGATCTTTCCATTACTATTATTTGTATTATCATAATAATTATTTTAATTATCAGGAATTATCAGGAATTATTATTATTATTATCATATTTATTAATTCATTTATTTATTTAAGATTTGGGCAATTGTAAACTACACGATTTGATTTATTTATTGCTTATTACAGTAAATTTAATTTGATACTCGTTTCAAATTCAGGATTCGTCCGATCTATAATTTTCTGGACCTTAATGATTTTTAAAGGATTATAGCTTAATCCAGATTGCTCAGATATTAAACCTGGATGATATGCACATTTACAGACTTGTAGTTTAATGAACATTACATGGTAGCATAATATTATGGCCCTGAAACAATATCTGATTTTGTTTCATTCATGATGATCTTCAGTTTCTCTTGTATTTGGTCTCCATTGGGGTGTAAAATATTTTTTTACCCTCGTTTCGTTTTGACTTCATTGTCACGGTTATTACTGGGAGCAAATTTAAAACCAGTTTCCCATTTTTCTTTCTTCAGAAGCAGTATTAATACAGGGTGTAAAATCCTAACATTGTCACAAAATAGAGACCATCTGCCCAGCACAAAAGATCGAAAACCATCGACTGCAGTGCCAGAGAATGCTTCCCGAACCACTAAGCTTCATTGTACCTTCACTAGAATTGTTCACAGGCGCTACACTTTACCAAAGGATGATTTGGTGATGGTTGCAACTACCCAGAATTACTAGGTAAAAAAAAATTGTTCCACTAGCCTTAGGACGAGTTTCCATTAGCGTTGTCTGACTCTGGATCCAGACTTGAATCAGCGATTATCACCCTAATAGTCAGACCTATAACACTATCTGGGGAATCAAGTGTTTGTTTGCCAAAACCTTGCTGTTTTTCGGGTAAGTTATCATCAAGCACTTTTGAAATCAGCCTTGATGTGCCTATCCTGGGGAATTGAAACTTTGAAACCCGAACGAGAAGCTTTCCGAGGCCGACTAGCTTTACCTGACTCAGGGACTCGTCTAAGCTAGGTCCTTCAGGCGCGCTATTTAGAAAACTAGGCTATGTTTCCTTGGGCAATGTGTATCTGTAGTCTATGATCATTTTCGGAGTTTGTTGAATATTATTATGCAGTTACAACTTCATTAAAAGGATTTGTATGTGTGTATGTATATATGTATACACATCATATAAAAATATGTGTGTATCATCTGTTCTTACTATTCCACAGCAAGACATGATCCTTTCGCGGTTTATGACTGGGAAGAAAAACAGCCGAAATACTGCCAACCTAATACCTAATATATATATATATATATATATATATATATATATATATATATATATATATATATATATATGTGTGTGTGTGTGTGTGTGTGTGTGTGTGTGTGTGTGTGTGTGTGTGTGTGTGTGTGTGTATGTATATATGTGTGTATGTATGTATGTATGTATGTATGTATGTATATATATGTGTGTGTATTGTTACGTAGCTTTCATTCATTAACAGTGACACCGGTTGTTGCTGAACAGGGCGTATAACAGAACCCAATCTAAGTTAATGTAATCTGGTGTTAAGCGTAATAATTTATAAATATCCTTGTGTTTCTTTCAATTCTATGTCCACATTTCACTCGTATGTACATATATTCTTGTGTGTTACTGCTGCCGTAATCACTTCTTAATTATTGTTAATTACATTTACTCTTGCTAGTTATATGTTCCGTGTTACAATCATTTCTATTATATATTATATTATTTCCTTTTAGCTTTCCTTTTTATAGTATTGCCACTTTTAAAGTAATACACTAAGTATGCAAAGGTAGGGAGTATAAAGCCAATTTATAATTAATTTGTATTTACACCAATCACCGGATAACAAAACTGTACGATAATCACCTCATCCGCAAACAT
>NC_051389.1:55455297-55460297 GCF_015228065.2 Penaeus monodon | reverse complement strand
TGGAAAGGCGCCCCTGCCCGATCGGCAGGCGAACTCTGACGGGATGTCATTGCCTATGAATGCGATAAAGTTTGTTATATCGAGTTGTTCCGTCGAGTGAGGCGCGGGGGGGAGAAAGTTGGCCTTGAAAAGCCAGGGCGGTACTGCATGAGAGGAGCTCAAGGAATAACACACGGCATGCACTCTGCCATGCTGTCTTCGGCGGTGGGTCTACATTCCAGTCGCCGAGTTCTCATAATTTGACATATCACATCAGTTTACTTGTTATTACACTATTTCCTTCTTATGACACTAATTGTTAATCATTTTTTGTGATCGACTACCGTCATTATCCAAGACAGACACAAGCTGAATATTGAACTTAACGGTGGGACAAGAATCTACTACACTTATAATCAACAACAGATAATCAACCTTGGAGTCTCCACCACGCATTAAAACACGTGTCTCTCCACGAGGTAAGTAGGAAAAGGAGACTGTTTGCCATTATCCACACTGGCAGAGACAAGCAGGACCTCATGACACTTCCCTGATGCGTCGAGTTAGAGCATTTTTACAAGAATGTGCATACGTAGGCCTCCAGTGCATACCACACGCCGTGCGGTTGAATTTAAGGTTGTAGGATATGGGAGGTTCCTGGTTTCGTTGGCTATATGAGAGAACCGTGTCATAGAATGTGAGTGACTGATGTTACACGTCAAATACACTGTGGAATGAACATCTTTAGACTGTCAGTGAGACGACGAGACGGCGGGGGAACAGACGGGGGAGAGGGTAGGGGAGGGAAGGCGGGAGCAGGGGGAAGAGGGAAAGGGAGGGAAGGGGAGGGGAAGGAAGGGGAGAACGGGAGAGGAGGGTAAGGGTGGAGGGAAGGATGGAGGGGGCAGGCCGTGTCTCGGCGCAGCAGCGTGGACCGGCATGCAAGCCCGACTGCATAATGCATGTGAGGAATGCACAGTGTAATAACGATCCAAGCATGAAGGACAGACCTAGAAGACATTCCTCTTACGGTTTCCTGGCCAATCATGTGAGGTGAAAGAGGGTTCGATTCGACACTTTATATATAGGTACCTTTGTAAAAGCGTTTATTCTATTTTATTTTATTGTATTTTATTTTATTATTTTTTAGGGATTCACAAAAGACGAAAAGATGGATTCTCACATCGCCTGGGGACAATGGTGAGGAGAACATGTGTATCTTTTCCTTGGGTTGATAAGAACGCTTTTAGAACCAGAAAAAAAGTATATATTGATTTTTTTTTTACCTTTTTTCTTTTCTTTTACGTTTCTTTCGCTTTTTTCTCTTTTCTTTAATGCGCGCTTGGACATAATTATAAATAACATTCTCACTGCATGGCTTCAGTTTGAGAATAAAACAAATGAAAAATTTATTCGTATAATTAACATTCATAAAATTAAAATCAAATCGTCATCAGAACAGCAATATGTTGATTATAATACAGCTTACATAATTTAATACAAGTTCCATATAATCAGTCAAATGTCACAGAAGGCTTAACATAGAAACAGTAATATATATCTATCGTCAATTAAGAAACAAATACACTCGCATGCAAATTGGTCATGAGAAGACGAGCTCAAAGAAAGGTTATGATGATGATGATGATGATGATGATGATGATGATGATGATGATGATGATGATGATGATGATGATGATGAGGAGGAGGAGGAGGAGGAGGAGGAGGAGGAAGAAGAGGAGGAGAGGGGGGAGGAAAAGGAGAAGGAGAAGGAAAAGGAGAGGGGGAAAAAAGGGGGAAAAGAAAAGAAGGAGAAGTAAGAGAAGTAGACAAATGAAAAGAAAAAGGAGACAAGGAAGAAGAAGAAAGAAGATGAAGAGGAAGAAGACAAAAGAAAAAAAGAAAGACAGAAGAAGCAGAAGGAAAAGAAGGGAGTAAGAGAAGAAGAAAAATATAAGAAGAATCAGACCTTGAACGTGGAACAAGGCGAAGGTCAGCAGTGGCAAATCCTGATAATAACCAGGTTTAGCCACGTGGTCAAGGAAGAGAGAGAGGGGCGCACGTGTGTGTGTGTGTGTGTGTGTGTCAGTATGTGTTGTTGTCATGTCATGTATATTGGCCATGGGTTATCGATTTTGCTGGAAAATTACGTCTCTAGCTTAGGGAGAAGAGGTGCCTGGGTTTCGGTTGTCGTGTTTCACTTGTTTATTTGTTATTCTTTTTATTTGTTGTTATTATCGTTTGTATTGATTGGGGGGAGTAATTGATGGATGGAAAAAATAGCGAAATAAAGGATTACACCAAAATCGTCTTCATAATGTTAGCGGTAGGGATTATTACAAATATTTCCGTTTTAATAAACCACGTGGCGGGGCTGGGAGTTGCTCGGTATGAGTCATGTCAATGATAAATGAATTTAATGTTTCTAAAATTAACGCAACTGCAGTTCCATTAGACCTAGACCAACCGCTACATTTAAGCGGGAAACCCACGCATCTAGATAAGAAAGGAAGAAAGAAAAGGAGTTTATGACATTTACGCCATTACTTTTCCTCCATATGCTAATGCAACCGACGTAGCGAAGCGGAAATAATTGATCTCGATGAAAACTGTGCTAACAAACTGCTACCTTTACGCTATCAGAAAAGTGCTAACATAATACTACCTTCACACAGCCTGATCGTGTCCTCCCCCTCCCCCTCCCCCCCTCTTAGCGTGTGTGTCTGTCATCACTTTCGCGAAGGTGAAGGCGGGACAACGCCGTGTGTGGTCATGAGCCATGAGCTGTTCCTCACGTGGTCAGTCATGCAGCCTCTCTCGTGGGAAGGGAGAAGAGAGAGATGTGTGTGTGTGTGTGTGTGTGTGTGTGTGTGTGTGTGTGTGTGTGTGTGTGTGTGTGTGTGTGTGTGTGTGTGTGTGTGCGTGTGTGCGCGCGGCGGGTGCCTGCACGAGTATATTAGTATGCACGAAATGTGTGTGTAATTGTCCGTATACATGCTCATGCGTATATACATAAACATGCTTTTCTATACGACCGTTTGTGCACGCGCGTGTGTATGTATATACATGCGTGTGCATGCTTCCTGACCTTCCTCGCCTGCCCAGGGGGATTATCTGATGATGAAGTGATAATAAACAATTCAGGCTCGTTTTTTTTTATCCCCCTGGCTGATCAACACCTCGATCTAATTGATATAAATGGCAACGGCGATGATGATTCATCCTGATAAAATTGATATAATTGCAATTACGTAACCGTAGATAAAAAAAAAAATTCACAGCATAAGTCGAGAACTTTCATTTTAACATTAAAGAAATATTAATGACGTGAATATGTTTTGGATAACTCCTTTACCTACGCATTGACTATCGTAACTACTGGCTTAGAGTGAACCCAAAATAGCGTTACATATAATTATCCCGGAAAATCCAATGATGTATCTCATTTTTCTTTAAGTGTTAAAGCCGATTATAGATGATACTTAATAGAATATACCAAATTAGCTATTATGAATAAACAGTATTTCACAAGATATTCAGACTGTAGACAGAAACTCATAGCAAACTATCTGGTACCCATAGTTGGTATTGAATAATCAATGATTCTCGTTACCATACCTGTTAAGAAACTATAATAGGTAATACCGAAGAGGAAACACTTTCAATAGCTAATATAAGTGAATATTATTAAATATTCCATGGCTTCTCCTTCTTTTGTTAGGATAACCTGAACGTTGCTATTAGCTAATAGTTAATTAGTTAATACCACATCAACATTAGTTGTTTTTTTTAATCAATTGATTTTTTTAACCGCGCGGCTGTAGAAAATTCCAGAGAAATTTTCTGTTGATGTTTACGTTGTGCATGACCTGAGAATGTGTCATGCAAACCGATTATTGTGGATGACTTCACTCTGCCGTGACTGCCACAGATCGCCTTCTGACCGTGCTGTTGATATATATATTTTTTATATCGTTAATTGTAACTGCGTGTACACTATACGCCCTTCCTTCCTACTGCGATGTGTGTGTGTGTGTTTGTATTTTTTTGTTTGTGTATGCGTATGTTTTGTGTGTGTGTGTGTGTGTATGTGTTTGTTAAAATCACAGCCACACATATATCACAGGATTTTCTGTTAATATAGCGGCATAAAAACTCTATTGAAATAGTAATCTATATATAAAAAAAATATCATGCGTTTTACTGCTGCTCTTTCAAAACATTACAAATAAACAAACCTTGATTGAGCACAAACAAAATGTTATGGAAACTCAAAAATAGGCAAAAAAGGAAAAAATAAACCAAAAAAACAAGGGACGATTCGTAATACAAAAATGCTATATAAATTTCATTATTCTCAGTCACCAACGAGACAAACTGACCGAGTTCTATTCAGGAAAATAAAATTACCATAATTATAATAGTAATGATAATAGGAATGATAATTGTGAAGATGATGATAGTAATAGTAACAATATGAATGATAATGATACTGGTACTATTAATAATGATCATAATAATGATACTCGTACTATAAATAATGATAATAATAATGATACTCGTACTACAAATAATGATAATAATAATGATACTGATATTTTATTGTACTATTATAATAATGATATTGGTACTATTAATAATAGCAATAATAATAATGATACAGGTACTATTAATAATAATGATAATGATACCGATACTATTAATAATAATGATAATGATACTATTTATAATAATAATAATAATGGTACTGTTAGTAATTGTGATAATATTAATGATACTGGTACTATTAATAATAATGATATTAACAATACTAATAATAAAAGAAAAACAGAAAAAAAAACAACAGCAATAATAATAACGATAATGCTACCGCCACTATTAATTAATACACAAATAAACAAGAAAACAATCTAATCAAGAAATATTTACTGTATAATCTTCATCTCCTCACAGGGTATATTAAGCGAATGGGTTGATCTGCATTTTGTTGTCATGAGATAAACACTGTCATCGACGTGACA
>NC_051389.1:55450297-55452797 GCF_015228065.2 Penaeus monodon | reverse complement strand
CCATGATAATTGATGACAATACGACAAATAATGATAAACCATGATGAATGACAGATAACGACAAATAATACTAAAACATGATACATAATAATAGATAACGATAAAACATAATAAATAACAATACAAATGTTCTATTAGTCATGATGTTGCCAAGGAGATTCATCGATCTTATTGAAAAGGTTTAATTTGACCTGGTAATGGCTTAGCCTGGTATAATTATCTATTTACTGCCATGTTCAAGCGTCCAGACTTAGTGGGCGAACTTTGATGCATTAAGTCTTCGTAATACAAGCTTCACGCTGTAATTTTGAGGAAAACTAATCTTTTTAATATATTAACTGGAGTGGAGTAGTTACGCGGCCGTTTGTATCACTCTTAAATGGCTGTACGACATGGGAATTTGAGATAAAGTCCAACCTTTTATTTTCCGCATAGTTCTTCATTAAAACTATACCTTTCTCAACAT
This sequence comes from Penaeus monodon, assembly GCF_015228065.2. Classification (NCBI taxonomy): domain Eukaryota; kingdom Metazoa; phylum Arthropoda; class Malacostraca; order Decapoda; family Penaeidae; genus Penaeus; species Penaeus monodon. The sequence goes on along the minus strand of NC_051389.1, from coordinate 55,452,331 downwards.
TTTTCTCTCTCCAGTGTGTTTATATCCTTTATCAGTACAGTACAATAATTCAATGCAGCGTGTATGTAAGGCAGAAAGGACATCGCAATACCCCGTTTTAATGTGATACGAACCAGGGGTGAATTTTTAAATGTTTCTTTTGCTTATAAAACTTTATGCTATAGCTCTCTCTGCTCCTTTTTTTTTTTCTTTTTTTTCTTTTTTTTTTTTTTTTTTTAATCTGTAAGAACCAGAGATGATTTTTTCAATGTTTGTTTTGTTTATAAAACTATATACTATTGCTCCCTCTGCTTTTTTGAGTCTGTAAGAACCAGAGGTGAATTTTTAAATGTTTCTTTTGCATATAAACCTTTATACTATCGCTCCCTCTGCTTTTTATGAATCTGTTTTAACAACTAAGTCCCAAGTGCTTAAGTTTGTGCGAACTTGTTAGATATCCCAGCCTTTCCTTTGTTATTTTTTTTTTTATTCATTCACCTATTTTTTATTATTACTATTTTTTTTATATACGGTATAGGCTTGGGTATAGGCTCATTGTATAATATCACGCTATAGTATTTGATGCTTGTGTTATGTAATACAGCAATTTATATGACATAATCACAGAAGTCTTTGTACCTTTTATGTTTTATTTTATTTTTATTTATTTATTTATCTTTTCTTTTTTTCTTTCTTTCTTTTTCTGTGGTGTTATTTTCCGTAGATTTTATACACGGGGTTTGATATGTGCTCTACTTCGTTTTTTTTTTTCTTATTATTATTTGATTTTTAATTTTAGTCTTATTCTTAATTTTAAAAATGTCTGGGTATTATAGTATTTATTTATTTATTTTTTTTTTGTTATTATGGCATTTGTCATTATTGTTGTTATCCTCTATCTTCATATCCTCTTTCTCCTCTTCTTCCTTCTCTTCCTCCTCCTCCTCGTCACCGTCACCGTCATCATTATCATTATCATTATCATTATCATTATCATTATCATTATCATTATCATCATCATCATCATCATCATCATCATCATCATCATCAATTATCGATAGCCAGTGATTTGTGCAGAGCAGTGTCAGCCTATATATCTATCTCATATATAGTTACTTATATCTAATATATAATTATTTATATATAATATATAATTACTTATATCTAATATATAATTACTTATATCTAATATATAATTACTTATATTATTAGTATATTTTATATTAGTATATATATATTATATATATATATATATATATATATATATATATATATATATATATATATATATATATATATATAATTTCCCGCCTCATCAACTACCTAACTAAAAGATATCTTTAAAAAAAGAAAAAAAAAGAAAAGAAAAGAAAAGAAAAGAAAAGAAAACAAAAATGTAAATAAAAAGGTAATCACTGTGAGATGATACAAAAACAGGATATTTTTGTACAGCATGAATGGTTCCAAGCGACTCACACACACACCGCCTCTTGTTGAGCAGGACGTGGGTTAACGATTGCTCAATTCACTTAGGAGATATGAAGCCCATTGGGAAGGTTATCTCCTCCTACACTCTGACTTGGCATTGCGTTCAAGACCTCGTGTTCACACTCCTCTCTCTCGCTCTCGCTTTTTCTCTCTTTCTTTCTGCCTGTCTCTGTTTCTGTCTCTGTCTCTGTTTCTGTACGTCTCTGTTTCTATCTCTGTCTGTTTCTGTGTCTCTAGGTTTGTCTCTGTCTCTGTGTCTGTCTCTGTCTCTGTGTCTGTGTCTGTCTGTCTCTGTCTCTTTGTCTCTTTTGTCTGTGAGAGAAGAAACATTTCTGATTTTTCTCTTTTCATTTCTCTAAGTCGGTTTCATTGTTATTTTATCATATTTCGTTATTTATATTTTTGTCTTTTTTATGATTATATTAAAGAAGATATTGTTTGATATTTTAATTTTCATTTTCACTTTTCGATGTTATTTTTCTAATCGAGTTCGTTGGGTTGTCCTTTTTCATATTTTTTAAATGTATTTTTTCTTATTTTGTATTTACTGATTTCTATTTCTGAAGA
>NC_051389.1:55442797-55445297 GCF_015228065.2 Penaeus monodon | reverse complement strand
GGAAATGGTGGCAGGGTTTTGGGAAAAATGGAGATCGCGGAAAGAGGGGATGGCAGGGAGTTAAAAATGGGGACTCAGTGTTTGGAAAAAAAAAAAAAAAAAAAAGGCAGCGAAGACGGAATAAAGGAAGGCCAAATATAGGATTTCTAAAGAACATAAAAACTAAACAAACCATTGCCAAAAAAAAAGTAACAGAATATTCGAAGAAGAAAAAGAAACATAAAAAAAGACGAACATTTAATCCAAGCATTCGAACTACGACCAGAACATGACAATTCTAAAGAAAGAAGAAAAGAAAAAGAAAGAAAGAAAGAAAGAAAAAAAGAAAAGAAAGAAAAAAAGAAAGAAAAGAAAAGAAAGAAAGAAAAAAGGAAAAAAAAAGAAAAAAAGAAAGAAAGAAAGAAAGAAAGAAAGAAAGAAAAAAAAAGAAAAAAAAAGAAAAAAGAAAAAAAAAAAAAAAAAAAAAAAAAAAAAAAAAAAAAATATATATATATATATATAAATATATATATATATATATATATATATATATATATATATATATATATATGTACAATATAAAACAAAACGACGGGGAAAAACACTTGACAAGGGAACGAGGGTGTCACAGCGCAGCGAGCGAAGCCAAAAAACACCAACGTAATTCTCGGGGATCTAAAATGCTCTCCGCTTGTTTGCCGTGCGAGAGAGGGCGAAGCAAAGGGTCTAAGCCTAAGGTGTTCGGCGTCGTGTTATTTTTGTGCGAGGCTGGTGTCGCTGGGTTCAGCGTTGGGTGTGAAGGCGTTTTCGTAGTTGGTATACTGATAACAGAACTGGTAAGGTATGGGTGTAATTGTGGGTAATGTTGAAAGAGTCTGTGATGTAGCAAATACATACATATAAGAGTATATATGCATATGTAAGTATATATATATATATATATATATATATATATATATATATATATATATATATATATATATATATATGTGTGTGTGTGTGTGTGTGTGTGTGTGTGTGTGTGTGTGTGTGTGTGTGTGTGCAAACGATCTAAAAAAAAAAGAAAAAAAAGAAAGCCTACAATAATAAATAGAGAGAGGAAGTGATATGTTTATTTATTAATTTATTTATCATTGTTTCGCTTATGATAGATGGCACTAGATGAACATTTTTCATCTGATTTTTTTTTTCCTCTTCATTCTTTATCTTCCTCCTCCTCCTCCCTCTCTTCCTCCTCGCCCTCCTCCCTCTCTTCCTCCTCCTCCCCCTCCCTCCCTCCCTTCCTCCTCCTCCTCCTCCCATCTCCTCCTCCTCCTCCTCCATCTCATCTTCCTTCTCCTCCTTCCCTCCCTCCTCCCCCCCCTTCCAAACCTCCATATCTCCCTCCTCTCTTTTCCCACTCGAGCAAGAAAAATCTCGATATGTGTTTACAGTCAAGCCGACAAAAAGCCCCATCTCGTTATTCCGTTTCTTGACTGTGTTGACAAGGGGTCTTTTGCCGTCAGCTGTCAAACACTGCTCAGGCTTACTGGTTAGGTGTTTGTTATTCCAGAAAGCTGTTATTGACTGTTGTCTGAGGCCAGGAAAATGGTGGGAATGTTCAGCAAATGGGTTGGTGTGAGGGTGGGGAGGAAGGGAGAAGGGAGGGAGGGAGGGAGGGAGGGGGGTAGGGAAGGAGAGAGAGAGGGAGGGAGGGGGGTAGGGAGGGAGAGAGAGAGAGAGAGGGAGGGAGGGAGGGAGGGAGGGAGGGAAGGAAGGAGGGAGGGAAAGAGGGAAGGAAGGAGGGATGGAGGGAGGGAGAGAGTGAGAGAGAAAGAGAGAGAAAGAAAGAAAGGTAGAAATAGAGAGAGAGAGAGAGAGAGAGAGAGAGAGAGAGAGAGAGAGAGAGAGAGAGAGAGAGAGAGAGAGAGAGAGAAAGAGGAGAGAGAGGAGAGAGAGAGAGAGAAGAGAGAAAGAGAGAGAGAGAGAGAAGAGAAGACGAGAGAGAGAGAGAGAGAAGACAGAGAGAGAGAGAGAGAGAGAGAGAGAGAGAGAGAGAGAGAGAGAGAGAGAGAGAGAGAAGATTCGGAATTAAAACAATCCTGGAGGTACATATGGACGTCAAGATATCTCATGAACAAAATTTCAAGATGATTTATTACTTAACCTTTGATCTCGGGACTTTTTAAGATATGCAAATCTATCATAAGTTAATTTGGGCTTATAATTTTAATATTTCTCTAAATGTAACAGTCAGTAACACTTTAGTAATCGTAAACTGTAAAAGAAATATATATATATATTTTAGGCATCGACATGACACGCCGAGCGATTTATCTTAGTTTACTGTTTCGTTAACACGAGACAATTTTAACTTTCATTTTGGCTCTTCTGTTGTTATTTTTTTTTTCTCTTTTTTTTTCTTTTTTGTTGTTTTCAGATGCCAGTGCCACCGAAGAGAGAGAGAGAGAGAGAGAGAGAGAGAGAGAGAGAGAGAGAGAGAGAGAGAGAGAGGAGGAGGAGAGAGAGAAGGAGAGAGAGA
>NC_051389.1:55390297-55432797 GCF_015228065.2 Penaeus monodon | reverse complement strand
ATTTTTCTCCTTCACTGTTTATCCTTTATCCCCTGTTCTTTCTCATGTTTCCTTGTCTTTCATCATTACCTTAGCAATCAAAATATATGTGAGGTTAATTCAGTAACATCACAATGAGAGACGGTTAGCCGATTACATTACTTTCATAATATTAACTGACATTTGAATAAAGAAAGTCACTCTCTCTCTCTCTTTTTCTCTCTATCTTCTCACACCCGTCTCTCTCTCTCTTGTTCTTTCTCTATCTATTTATATATATATCTGTTTTCTCTGTCCATTTGTGCACTAGATATTCTTTATATATTTTTTCTTACACATTGGCAGTAAATTGGACTCTAAATTTTATTAGTTTTGATCTTTTCTACGAAAATCGAAATCGAAAATAAAACGAAAAGGACTGGGGAATCGAACCCCAGCCCCCCCGCCGCGAAGGCAGGTGTTAACTCATTAGGCCATCTTGGATATTTACGAAAAGGCGGTTTGGGATTAATAAACTGCAGTTATGCTTTCTTTGTGATTTGACTGTTTACGTTTTATGACACTTTATCATATGTTTAGTCAGTATCTCTGTTGTATGTATGTGAGTGAGAAAGAGAGAAAAAAGAAAAGGAAATAGATAGATAAATAGATGGAAAAAGAGAAAGAAAAGAGAGAGAGAGGATTAGAGAGGGAGAGAAAAAGAGAGAGATTAAAAGAGAGAAAGAGAGAGAATAAAGAGAGAGAAGATTAGAGAGAGAGAGAGAGAGGATTAGAGAGAGAGAAAGAGAAAGAGAGAGAGAGAGAGAGGATTAGAGAGAGAGAGAGAGAGATCGGATTAGAGAGTGTATTTATTCATTATCTATCTCTATTTATTTAATTACCAATCTCTTAGCAATCTCTCCTCTGTGATTTTGTTTTTAATGTTAGGCCTGCATATTTCATAGAGAATTGCGTTATTTCATCTCGTCATTTTGTCTTCATCTCCCCAAGCATCTCTCTCTCCAATCTTTTTTTTCTCTCTCTAGTCCCCTCCCCCCCTCTCTCTGCCTCCTCTCTAATCTTCTTTCTTTCTCTCTCTTAGTCTCCTCTCCCTCCTCTCTCTCTCTTCTCTCTTTCTCTCTCTCACTCACTTTCTCCCAAAGATACGCCTGTTATTTTGTAATGGATAGATCTATTTTTCGTACATAAACACCAGACTAACTTTTATTGATGATTTATTAACTTCGTTCTTATGTGCATTTTCAGCAGTTTTTCTTAGTTTTTATTTTTTACCCTGTTCTTTCTCCGTTTTTGTTTTTAATCATTATCGTAGACATCTAAATGAGTGAGGTAATCAGTAATATCACAATGGGAGACGTTGCTTTTTTTCTCCGCACTTTCATAATTTAAAAGGCTTAAATAAAAAAAATTCATTCTCTTTCTCTCTACTCCTCCACCCTCCTCTCTCTCTCGCCCCTTGTTATTTTTCATTTTTTTTCTCTGCCCATTGTCAAGTATTCTTCATATCATTCTTTTCTATCTTTTGTGGATTTGGTTTATAATCCTAAAATTATATTGATGATGCTTTTATATATTTTTTCGTTATTTTAAAAAATTAACATACAAAGACCAGAAAAAAAAGAAAAGAAAAGGACTGGGATCAAACCCCCAGCCCCCCGCGCGAAGGAGGGTAATCATTAGGCCATTTAAAATTTTACGAAAAGGGGGTTTTTGGGATAAAAGTGCTTTTATGCTTCTTTGTGTTTTGACTTTTACGTTTTAGACACTTATAATGTTAGTCGATCTCTGTTGTATGTTGGTATGTAATGAAAAGAAGAGATAAAAAAAAAAAAAAAATAGAGAGATAAAAGATGGAGAGAGAAAAAAAGAGAGATTAGGGTTAGAGAGAAAAAGGGGAGGGTGAGAGAGTGATTTATTTAATCATTCTTTTTATTGAATACCTTTTTATCCACACGATTAATCTGTTTCTCTTTTCTCTCTCTGTTTTTTTTTTAAGGGTTGGGCCCTGCAACTTCATCAGAATTGTATTACCGTCTTTTTCCCTTTATTTCCAACTCCTCCTTTCTCTCTCTCTCTGTTCCCCTTTTTTCAAAAAACACTTTTTGTAATGGTTAGCTATTTTTCATGATAAACACCAGACTAATTCAATTAAGTTTTATTATTTGTTTTTTACCGTTTTTTTCAGCTTTTTTCTCCTTCGTTTTTTTTTTATCTCCCTTCTTTCTCACGTTTCCTTGTTTTAATCATTACCCTAACCTCTAATAATTTTTAGTTAATTCAGTAATATCATAATGAGAAACGGTTTTCATTTTTCTTTGTACTTTTATAAAAAACTAGATTTGAAAAAAAAAAAGTCGTTCTCTTTTCTTTCTATTTTACACCCGTTCTTCGCCTCTCTTTTTATTTCTTTATATACTGTTTTCTTATCCATGTACTAGATATTATATATATATATTTTTTTACCCCTTTGGGAGCCATTTTGACTAAATTTTATTTGTTTGTTCTCCATTGCAGAAAATTTCTAGCGCTTTCCCGAATCGTGGCATCCAAACATTAAAATTCAAATCTTTGAATACTTGATCCAATTTCCCCTTCATATTTTTTCCAGAATTTTTAATACGTTTTGGCATTTCCCGGGCCCGAAACCGAAAGCAAAACGAAAAGGGCTGGGGAATCAACCCAGCCCCCCCCCGCGAAAGGGAGGGGTTAAATCATTTGGCCCTTGAATATTACGAAAAGGCGGTTTTTGGGGTTTAAAAAGCTGCGGTTTTTGCATTCTTTTTTTTTGACTGTTTCGTTTACGTTTTTCTGATAAATAGAAAAATAATTGTGAAATAAAACGTGATACCTTGATTATAACATAATCATATTTTAAACTATCTCTTATCTTCTCCCATTTGTCTATTTACTTACTTTTTTTACTTTTTTCATTTTTCGATTACCTACTGTCTCTTTTTCTAATTTTTTTTTGTGGCATTTTATCTAAGAATATTTAAACATTAGGGAAGCCTACATGCTGAACAGAATTAGATATCAATGTTGTTTTTATTTATAATTTCTTCGGGATCGGGCCTTTTCCCTGCTGTCTTATAGAAACACTAATCAAAATTAAAGGAAAGTGCTTTACACAAAAAGAGAGATTTCAGACGATTTTTGGACAAACCTCTCTCTTTTTTTACATAGGCAAACCAAAAAGTGTGTGTGTATGTGTATATACAATATATAAAAATTTTTTAATATATTTTTTTAAGATTGTGAGAGTGAGAGAGGAGAGAGAGAAATTTAAAAGAACGGGATAAATAAAATGAAACAGAAATAGGAATTTAAAAGAAAGAGGAGACAAATAGAGAGTATACAACAAAAAACCCACACAAACACACAACCACACAACATATATATATATATATATAATAATTATTTATATGATATTGGAGAGCGAGAGAGAGATAGAGAGAGAAATCTAAACTAATATTTAAAAAATCAGGTTAATATCAAGTTTTAAATTTCCGCTTTTCCCAAAGGTTCCTCGTCTGTCGGGATCGAGACATGAATTTCAAATTCTGTTTGAATATTATGATGAATTAATTTTAATCTTTTTTTGCCAGAATTGTTAATACGTTTAGTACATTTCCGGCCACGAAATCGAAAGTAAAACGAAAAGGACTGGGGAATCGAACCCCAGCCCCCCCGCCGCGAAGGCAGGTGCTAACTCATTAAGCCATCTTGAATATTTATGAACAGGCGGTTTGGGATTAATAAACTGCAGACTTGTTTTTTTTTTTGTGGTTTGATTGTTTACGTTTTACGATACTTAATCATGTTTAGTCTGAATCTCTGTTGTATGTATGTTGTTGTATGTAAGTGAGAAAGAGAGAGAGAGAAAAAAAATAGAGATAGATAAATAGATGGAGAGAGAGAAAAGGGAGAGAGGGTTAGAGAGAGAAAGAGAAAGAGAGGTGAGAGAGTGTATTTATTCATTATCTATCTCTGTTTATTGAATTACCTATCTTTATCCACGTGCGTATATAATCTGTTTCTCTTTTTCTCTCTCTGATTTTGTTTTTAAGGTTAGGCCTGCATACTTCATACAGAATTACGTTATCTCATCTCGTCATTTTGCTTTCATCTTCCCAAGCATCTCTCTCTCTCACTCTCTTATTTTTTTAAATCTCCAGTTCTTTCTCACGTTTCCTTGTCTTTAATCAGCCATCTAAATATATGTCAGTTAATTCAGTAATATCATAATGAGAAACGGTTGCATTTTTCTTCGTACTTTCATAATAACTAGTATTTGAATAAAAAAAGTCATTCTCTCTTTCACTCTCTATCTCTTCACACCCGTGTCTCTCGTTCTCTCTCTCTGTCTATTTCTTTATATATCTGTTTTCTCTGTCCATTAGTCCACTAGATATTCTTCATATATATATTTTTTCTACACATTGGCAACCGATTAGACTAAATTTTATTAGTCCTGATCTCTCCCATTGCAGTAAAATTCTAGCGCTTTTCCCGAATCTGTTGGCATCCAGACATCATAAATTTCAATTTGTTTGAATACTATGAAAAAGTCTAACCCTTTCTATTCACAGTCAAATTTTATCAAGCCGCAGACACTGAGGCTAAGATTTTAAATTCAAGATTGTGATTTAACGTTTTTTTTTCATCTACACATAATTAATTGCACTCTCTATCTGATTATTCAACTAATACGGAAATTTGTTAACAAAATTAGATATTTACGGCTAAGAAATCGAAAGTAAAATGAAAAGGACTGGGGAATCGAACCCCAGCCCCCCGCCGCGAAGGCAGGTGTTAACTCATTAAGCCATCTTGAATATTTACGAAAAGGCGGTTTGGGATTAATAAGCCGCGGTTATGCATTTTTTGTGATTTGACTGTTTATGTAAGTGAGAAAGAGAGAAAAACAACTTGAAATAAAGATAGATAAATAGATGGAAAGAGAGAGAGAGAGAGAGAGAGGAGGAGAGAGAGATTGAAATAGAGATAGATAAAGAGAGAGATATCAACATAGTGGTAAAAAGATAGGAGATAGAGAGAAAGAGAGAGAGAGGAGAGAGAGAGAGAAAGAGAGGAAAAGAAAGAAAGGAAAAAAGAGAGATACAAACAGCTTGCCTGTGTGTTTGTAGTTACAGCCCAGTTTAGTTTACAAAAGGAAGTTATGAGGTGAGAAAAGGATGGAATGGAAACGAACGATGAAATAAGAGAGAAAGCTAAGAGAGAGAGAAAAAAATCACGCCATGAATAAATAAGATGATGACATTAACGGTAATAATCGTAATCACAGTGGTAAAGGTGATCGCTTAAATTGTGGAAATAAATATAGTAATAGCAATAAATGATAACAATAATATAAGGTAATAGGGATAAACATGAATATACTAATACCAGTACTTGTGATAACAATATTAACGCTAATACCTTGATCTATAACATAATCATATTAAAATCTATCTCTTTCATCTCTCTCCCTATTTGACTATTTATCTCTTACTCTTTATTTATCATTTATCGATCTACCTATCTGTCTCTTTCTCTAAATTTTTCTTTGTGGCATTTTATCGTAAGAGGTTAATTACAACATTAGGTAAGCCTACATGCTGATACAGAATTAGATTTCAATGTTCGTTTATATTTCATAATTTCCGTTCGGGATCGGCCTTGCCCGTCGCTGTCTCTAATAGAAACACTAATCAGAATTTATGGAAAGTAGCTTCATATAGTAAATGGTGTGAGAGATTTCAGACGATTTCAGGACAATTTTCTTTCTCTTTATTTTACAATGGCAAACACACGTGTGTGTGTGTGTGTGTGTGTGTGTGTGTGTGTGTGTGTATATATGTATGTATGTATGTATGTATGTATGTATATATTTATCTTGCACTTTCATAATATTAATTGGTATTTGAATAAAGAAAAGGTCTCATTCTCTTTCTCTCTATCTCCTCACACCCGTCTCTCTCTATCTATTTCTATATATATCCGTTTTCTCTGTCCATTTGTCCACTAGATATTCTTCATATATATATATATATATATATATATATATATATATATGTACATATATTACACATTGGCAGCAAATTAGACTAAATTGTATTAGTTTTGATCTCTCCCATTGCAGTAAAATTTTATGATGCTCGCGAAATCTCGTTTGTCGGATTCTACACTTTACAATCCTGAAATTATATTTAACCATGCTAACTATCATCTTTTTTTTATACATATGACCACGAAACCAAAAGTAAAACGAAAAAGGACTGGGGAATCGAACCCCAGCCCCCCCGCCGCGAAGGCAGGTGCTAACTCATTAAGCCATCTTGAATATTTACGAAAAGGCGGTTTGGGATTAATAAACTGCAGTTATGCATTCTTTGTGATTTGACTGTTTACGTTTTACGACACTTTATCATATGTTTAGTATGTATCTCTGTCGTATGTATGTGAGTGAGAAAGAGAGAAAAAAGAAAAGGAAATAGATAGATAAATAGATGGAAAGAGAGAGAGAGAAGAGAGAGAAAAAGAGAAAGAAAAGAGAGAGAGAGAGAGGATTAGAGAGGGAGAGAAAAAGAGAGATATTAAAAGAGAGAAAGAGAGAGAATAAAAGAGAGAGAAGATTAGAGAGAGAGAGAGAGAAAGAGAAAGAGAGAGAGAGAGATCGGATTAGAGAGAGAGAGAGAGAGATCGGATTAGAGAGTGTATTTATTCATTATCTATCTCTATTTATTTAATTACCAATCTCTTAGCAATCTCTCCTCTGTGATTTTGTTTTTAATGTTAGGCCTGCATATTTCATAGAGAATTGCGTTATTTCATCTCGTCATTTGTCTTCATCTCCCAAGCATCTCTCTCTCCAATTTTTTTTTTCTCTCTCTAGTCCCCTCCCCCCCTTCTCTGTCTCTCTCTCTTTCTCTCTCTCTCTCTCTCTCTCTGTCTCTCTCTCTCTCTCTCTCTCTCTCTCTCTCTCTCTCTCTCTCTCTCTCTCTCTCTCTCTCTCTCTCTCTCTCTCTCTCTCTCTCTCTCCCAAAGATACGCCTGTTATTTTTGTAATGGATAGATCTATTTTTCTACATAAACACCAGACTAACTTTTACTGATGACTTATTATCTTCGTTCTTATCCGCATTTTCAACAGTTTCTTCTTTAGTGTTTATCTTTTATCTCCTGTTCTTTCTCACGTTTCCTTGTCTTTAATCATTATCGTAGACATCTAAATGTATGTGAGGTTAATTCAGTAATGTCACAATGGGAGACGGTTGCATTTTTCTCCGCACTTTCATAATATTAACTGGCATTTGAATAAAAAAAAGTCTCATTCTCTTTCTCTTTCTCTCTACCTCCTCACACCCTTCTCTCTCTCTCTCTCGTTCTCTCTGTCTATTTCTCTCTATATTTTTTTCTCTGTCCTTTTGTCCACCAGATATTCTTCATATCTATCTCTCTATCTATCTATCTATGTATCTATATCTATCTATCTATCTATTTATCTATCTATCCATCTATATTTTACACATTGACGGCCAATTAGACTAAATTTTATTAGTTCTGATCTATCTTTGCAGAAAAATTCTATGATGCTTGTGAAGTCTTCTCTTTTGTCGGATTCTGGTCTTCATAATCCTGAAAATATATCTGACCATGCTATTATATTTTTTTTCGGTATCATTAATAAATTTAACATACAAATGACCACGAAACCGAAAGTAAAGCGAAAAGGACTGGAGAATCGAACCCCAGCCCCCCCGCCGCGAAGGCAGGTGTTAACTCATTAGGCCATCTTGAATATTTACGAAAAGGCGGTTTGGGATTAATAAGCTGCAGTTATGCATTCTTTGTGATTTGACTGTTTACGTTTTATGACACTTTATCATGTTTAGTCTGAATCTCTGTTGCATGTATGTTGTTGTATGTAAGTGAGAAAGAGAGAGAGAAAAAAAAATAGAGATAGATAAATAGATGGAGAGAGAGAAAAGAGAGATTGAGGGTTAGAGAGAGAAAGAGAGGTGAGAGTGTATTTATTCATTATCTATCTCTGTTTATTGAATTACCTATCTTTATCCACGTACGTATATAATATGTTTCTCTTTTTCTCTCTCTGATTTTGTTTTTAAGGTTAGGCCTGCATACTTCATACAGAATTACTCATCTCGTCATTTTGCCTTCATCTTCCCAAGCATCTCTCTCTCTCTCTCTCTCTGTCTCCTTCTTCCAAAGATACACTTATTTTGTAATGGATTAGCCTATTTTTCATGCATAAACACCAGACTAACTTCAATTAATGATTTATTATCTTTGTTCTTATCCGTCTTTTTCAGCTTTTTTCTCCTTTACTGTTATTTTTTTTTTATCTCCAGTTCTTTCTCACGTTTCCTTGTCTTTAATCACTACCATAGCCATCTAAATATATGTCAGTTAATTCAGTAATATCATAATGAGAAACGGTTGCATTTTTCTTCGTACTTTCATAATATCAACTAGTATTTGAATAAAAAAGTCATTCTCTCTTTCTCTCTCTATCTCTTCACACCCGTGTCTCTCGTTCTCTCTCTCTGTCTATTTCTTTATATATCTGTTTTCTCTATCCATTAGTCCACTAGATATTCTTCATATATTTTTTTTCTACACATTGGCAACCGATTAGACTAAATTTTATTAGTTCTGATCTCTCCCACTGCAGTAAAATTCTAGCGCTTTTCCCGAATCTGTTGGCATTCAGACATCATAAATTTCAATTTCTGTTTGAATACTATGATCAATTTCCACTTCATCATTTTTGCCAGAATTGTTAATACGTTTAGCGCTTTTCCGGCCACGAAATCGAAAGCAAAACGAAAAGGACTGGGGAATCGAACCCCAGCCCCCCCGCCGCGAAGGCAGGTGTTAACTCATTAGGCCATCTTGAATATTAACGAAAAGGCGGTTTGGGATTAATAAGCTGCAGTTAAGCATTCTTTGTGGTTTGACTGTTTACGTTTTACGATATTTTCTCTGATAAATAGAAGAAATAATTGTGATAATATTATTAACGATGATACCTTGATCTATAACATAATCATATTAAAATCTATCTCTTCATCTCTCTCCCTATTTGTCTATTTATCTCTTACTTCTTTACTTATTCATTTATCGATCTACCTATCTGTCTCTTTCTCTAAATTTTTCTTTGTGGCATTTTATCATAAGAAGTTATTTACAACATTAGGTAAGCCTACATGCTGATACAGAATTAGATATCAATGTTCGTTTATATTTCATAATTTCCGTTCGGGATCGGCCTTTCCCGTCGCTGTCTCTAATAGAAACACTAATCAAAATTAATGGAAAGTAGCTTCACACAATAAATGAGAGATTTCAGACGATTTCAGGACAAATTTCTTCTCTCTTTATTTTACATAGGCAAACACACACGTGTGTGTGTATGTGTATATCCATATATATAAATATATGTATATATATTTATTTATAGATTGTGAGAGTGAGAGAAACAGAGAGAGAGAGAGAGAGATTTAGATATGAACGTGGATAAATAAATAAGTAAACAGAAATAGGCAATTGAAGAGAAAGAGGAGACAAATAGAGAGTACACACACACACACACACACACACACACACACACACACACATATATATATATATATATATATATATATATATGGAGAGCGAGAGAGAGATAGAGAGAGAAATCTAATCTAATATTTAAAAAATCAGGTTAATATCAAGTTTTAAATTTCCGCTTTTCCCCAAAGGTTCCTCGTCTGTCGGGATCGAGGCACAAATTTCAAATTCTGTTTGGATATTATGATGAATTCAATTTTCATCTTTTTTGCCAGAATTGTTAATACGTTTAGTACATTCCCCACTACAAAATCGAAAGTAAAATGAAAAGGACTGGGGAATCGAACCCCAGCCCCCCCGCCGCGAAGGCAGGTGTTAACTCATTAGGCCATCTTGAATATTTACAAAAAGGCGGTTTGGGATTAATAAACTGCAGACTTGTTTTTTTTTGTGGTTTGATTGTTTACGTTTTACGATACTTAATCATGTTTAGTCTGAATCTCTGTTGTATGTATGTTGTTGTATGTAAGTGAGAAAGAGAGAGAGAATAAAAAATAGAGATAGATAAATAGATGGAGAGAGAGAAAAGAGAGAGAGAGGGTTAGAGAGAGAAAGAGAAAGAGAGGTGAGAGAGTGTATTTATTCATTATCTATCTCTGTTTATTGAATTACCTATCTTTATCCACGTGCGTATATAATCTGTTTCTCTTTTTCTCTCTCTGATTTTGTTTTTAAGGTTAGGCCTGCATACTTCATACAGAATTACGTTATCTCATCTCGTCATTTTGCCTTTATCTTCCCAAGCATCTCTCTCTCTCACTCTCTCTTAATTTTTTTTATCTCCAGTTCTTTCTCACGTTTCCTTGTCTTTAATCAGCCATCTAAATATATGTCAGTTAATTCAATAATATCATAATGAGAAACGGTTGCATTTTTCTTCGTACTTTCATAATAACTAGTATTTGAATAAAAAAAGTCATTCTCTCTTTCACTCTCTATCTCTTCACACCTGTGTCTCTCGTTCTCTCTCTCTGTCTATTTCTTTATATATCTGTTTTCTCTGTCCATTAATCCACTAGATATTCTTCAAATATATATTTTTTCTACACACTGACAACCGATTAGACTAAATTTTATTAGTTCTGATCTCTCCCATTGCAGTAAAATTCTAGCGCTTTTCCCGAATCTGTTGGCATCCAGACATCATAAACTTCAATTTCCGTTTGAATACTATGATCAATTTCCACTTCATCATTTTTGCCAGAATTGTTAATACGTTTAGCACATTTCCGGCCACGAAATCGAAAGTAAAACGAAAAGGACTGGGGAATCGAACCCCAGCCCCCCCGCCGCGAAGGCAGGTGTTAACTCATTAGGCCATCTTGAATATTTATGAAAAGGCGGTTTGGGATTAATAAGCTGCGGTTATGCATTTTTTGTGATTTGACTGTTATGTAAGTGAGAAAGAGAGAAAAAACTTGAAATAGATAGATAAATAGATGGAAAGAGAGAAGAGAGAGAGAGAGGAGGGAGAGAGAGATTGAAATAGAGATAGATAAAGAGAGAGATATCAACATAGTGGTAAAAAGACAGAGATAGAGAGAGATAGATAGATAGATAGAGAGACAGAGAGAGAGAGAAAGAAAAAGAGAGGAAAAGAAAGAAAGAAAAAAAGAGAGATACAAACAGCTTGCCTGTTGTTTGTAGTTACAGCCCAGTTTAGTTTTACAAAAGGAAGTTATGAAGGTGAGAAAAGGATGGAATGGAAACGAACGATGAAATAAGAGAGAAAGCTAAGAGAGAGAGAAAAAAAAATCACGCCATGAATAAATAAGATGATGACATTAACGGTAATAATCGTAATCACAGTGGTAAAGGTGATCGCTTAAATTGTGGAAATAAATATAGTAATAGCAATAAATGATAACAATAATGATAATGGTAATAGGGATAAACATGAATATACTAATACCAGTACTTGTGATAACAATATTAACGCTAATACCTTGATCTATAACATAATCATATTAAAATCTATCTCTTCATCTCTCTCCCTATTTGACTATTTATCTCTTACTTCTTTATTTATTCATTTATCGATCTACCTATCTGTCTCTTTCTCTAAATTTTTCTTTGTGGCATTTTATCGTAAGAGGTTAATTACAACATTAGGTAAGCCTACATGCTGATACAGAATTAGATTTCAATGTTCGTTTATATTTCAAAATTTCCGTTCGGGATCGGCCTTGCCCGTCGCTATCTCTAATGGAAACACTAATCAGAATTTATGGAAAGTAGCTTCATATAGTAAATGGTGTGAGAGATTTCAGACGATTTCAGGACAATAATATATAACATAATCATATTAAAATTTATCTCTTCATCTCTCTCCCTATTTGTCTATTTATCTCTTCTTTATTTATTCATTCATCGATCTACCTAATTTAAACACTAATCAAAATTAATGGAAAGTAGCTTCACACAATAAATGAGAGATTTCAGACGATTTCAGGACAAATTTCTATCTCTCTTTATTTTACATAGGCAAACACACACGTGTGTGTGTATGTGTATATACATATATCTAAATATATGTATATATATTTATTTATAGATTGTGAGAGTGAGAGAAAGAGAGAGAGAGAGAGAGAAATTTAGATATGAACGTGAATAAATAGATATGTAAACAGATATAGGCAATTGAAGAGAAAGAGGAGACAAATAGAGAGTACACACACACACACACACACACACACACACACACATATATATATATATATATATATATATATATATATATATATATATATATACATATATGGAGAGATAGAGAGAGAAATCTAATCTAATATTTAAAAAATCAGGTTAATATCAAATTTTAAATTTCTGCTTTTCCCCAAAGGTTCCTCGTCTGTCGGGATCGAGGCACAAATTTCAAATTCTGTTTGAATATTATGATGAATTTAATTTTCATCTTTTTTGCCAGAATTGTTAATACGTTTAGTACATTCCCGACTACAAAATCGAAAGTAAAATGAAAAGGACTGGGGAATCGAACCCCAGCCCCCCCGCCGCGAAGGCAGGTGTTAACTCATTAGGCCATCTTGAATATTTACGAAAAGGCGGTTTGGGATTAATTAACTGCAGTTATGCATTCTTTGTGATTTGACTGTTTACGTTTTACGACAAATTATCATATGTTTAGTATGTATCTCTGTTGTATGTATGTGAGTGAGAAAGAGAGAAAAAAGAAAAGGAAATAGATAGATAAATAGATGGAAAGAGAGAGAGACGAAAGAGAGAGAGAGAAGAGAGAGAAAAAGAGAAAGAAAAGAGAGAGAGAGGATTAGAGAGGGAGAGAAAAAGAGAGATATTAAAAGAGAGAAAGAGAGAGAATAAAGAGAGAGAAGATTAGAGAGAGAGAGAGAGAAAGAGAAAGAGAGAGAGAGAGATCGGATTAGAGAGAGAGAGAGAGAGATCGGATTAGAGAGTGTATTTATTCATTATCTATCTCTATTTATTTAATTACCAATCTCTTAGCAATCTCTCCTCTGTGATTTTGTTTTTAATGTTAGGCCTGCATATTTCATAGAGAATTGCGTTATTTCATCTCGTCATTTTGTCTTCATCTCCCCAAGCATCTCTCTCTCCAATCTTTTTTTTCTCTCTCTAGTCCCCTCCCCCCCTCTCTCTGTCTCTCTCTCTTCTCTCTCTGTCTCTCTCTCTCTGTCTGTCTGTCTGTCTGTCTGTCTGTCTGTCTGTCTGTCTCTCTCTCTCTCTCTTTCTTTCTCCCAAAGATACGCCTGTTATTTTTGTAATGGATAGATCTATTTTTCGTACATAAACACCAGACTAACTTTTACTGATGACTTATTATCTTCGTTCTTATCCGCATTTTCAACAGTTTCTTCTTTAGTGTTTATCTTTTATCTCCTGTTCTTTCTCACGTTTCCTTGTCTTTAATCATTATCGTAGACATCTAAATGTATGTGAGGTTAATTCAGTAATATCACAATGGGAGACGGTTGCATTTTTCTCCGCACTTTCATAATATTAACTGGCATTTGAATAAAAAAAGTCTCATTCTCTTTCTCTTTCTCTCTACCTCCTCACACCCTTCTCTCTCTCTCTCTCGTTCTCTCTGTCTATTTCTCTCTATATTTTTTTCTCTGTCCTTTTGTCCACCAGATATTCTTCATATCTATCTCTCTATCTATCTATCTATGTATCTATATCTATCTATCTATCTATCTATCTATCATCTATATTTTACACATTGACGGCCAATTAGACTAAATTTTATTAGTTGTGATCTATCTTTGCAGAAAAATTCTATGGTGCTTGTGAAGTCTTCTCTTTTGTCGGATTCTGGTCTTCATAATCCTGAAATTATATCTGACCATGCTATTATATTTTTTTTCGGTATCATTAATAAATTTAACATACAAATGACCACGAAACCGAAAGTAAAATGAAAAGGACTGGGGAATCGAACCCCAGCCCCCCCGCCGCGAAGGCAGGTGTTAACTCATTAGGCCATCTTGAATATTTACGAAAAGGCGGTTTGGGATTAATAAGCTGCAGTTATGCATTCTTTGTGATTTGACTGTTTACGTTTTATGACACTTTATCATGTTTAGTCTGAATCTCTGTTGTATGTATGTTGTTGTATGTAAGTGAGAAAGAGAGAGAGAAAAAAAAATAGAGATAGATAAATAGATGGAGAGAGAGAAAAGAGAGATTGAGGGTTAGAGAGAAGAGAAAGAGAGGTGAGAGTGTATTTATTCATTATCTATCTCTGTTTATTGAATTACCTATCTTTATCCACGTACGTATATAATCTGTTTCTCTTTTTCTCTCTCTGATTTTGTTTTTAAGGTTAGGCCTGCATACTTCATACAGAATTACGTTATCTCATCTCGTCATTTTGCCTTCATCTTCCCAAGCTCTCTCTCCAATCTTTTTTTTTCTCTCTCTAGTCCCCTCCCCCCCTCTCTCTGTCTCTGCCTCTCTCTCTTTCTCTCTCTCTCTCTCTCTCTCTCTCTCTCTCTCTCTCTCTCTGTCTGTCTGTCTGTCTGTCTGTCTGTCTCTCTCTCTCTCTCTCTCTTTCTTTCTCCCAAAGATACGCCTGTTATTTTTGTAATGGATAGATCTACTTTTCGTAAATAAACACCAGACCAACTTTTACTGATGACTTATTATCTTCGTTCTTATCCGCATTTTCAACAGTTTCTTCTTTAGTGTTTATCTTTTATCTCCTGTTCTTTAATTCAGTAATATCACAATGGGAGACGGTTGCATTTTTCTCCGCACTTTCATAATATTAACTGGCATTTGAATAAAAAAAAGTCTCATTCTCTTTCTCTTTCTCTCTACCTCCTCACACCCTTCTCTCTCTCTCTCGTTCTCTCTGTCTATTTCTCTCTATATTTTTTTCTCTGTCCATTTGTCCACTAGATATTCTTCATATCTATCTCTCTATCTATCTATGTATCTATGTATCTATCTATCTATCTATTTATCTATCTATCTATATTTTACACATTGACGGCCAATTAGACTAAATTTTATTAGTTCTGATCTATCCCTTTGCAGAAAAATTCTATGATGCTTGTGAAGTCTTCTCTTTTGTCGGATTCTGGTCTTCATAATCCTGAAATTATATCTGATGATGCTATTATATATTTTTTTCGGTATCATTAATAAATTTAACATACAAATGACCACGAAACCGAAAGTAAAACGAAAAGGACTGGGGAATCGAACCCCAGCCCCCCCGCCGCGAAGGCAGGTGTTAACTCATTAGGCCATCTTGAATATTTACGAAAAGGCGGTTTGGGATTAATAAGCTGCAGTTATGCATTCTTTGTGATTTGACTGTTTACGTTTTATGACACTTTATCATGTTTAGTCTGAATCTCTGTTGTATGTATGTTGTATGTAAGTGAGAAAGAGAGAGATAAAAAAAAAAAAAAATAGAGATAGATAAATAGATGGAGAGAGAGAAAAGAGAGATTGAGGGTTAGAGAGAGAAAGAGAGGTGAGAGAGTGTATTTATTCATTATCTATCTCTGTTTATTGAATTACCTATCTTTATCCACGTACGTATATAATCTGTTTCTCTTTTTCTCTCTCTGATTTTGTTTTTAAGGTTAGGCCTGCATACTTCATACAGAATTACGTTATCTCATCTCGTCATTTTGCCTTCATCTTCCCAAGCTCTCTCTCTTCTCTCTCTGTCTCCTTCTTCCAAAGATACACTTATTTTGTAATGGATTAGCCTATTTTTCATGCATAAACACCAGACTAACTTCAATTAATGATTTATTATCTTTGTTCTTATCCGCCTTTTCAGTTTTTTTCTCCTTTACTGTTATTTTTTTTTATCTCCAGTTCTTTCTCACGTTTCCTTGTCTTTAATCATTACCATAGCCATCTAAATATATGTCAGTTAATTCAGTAATATCACAATGAGAAACGGTTGCATTTTTCTTCGTACTTTCATAATATTAACTAGTATTTGAATAAAAAAAAAGTCATTCTCTCTTTCTCTCTCTATCTCTTCACACCCGTGTCTCTCGTTCTCTCTCTCTTTCTATTTCTTTATATATCTGTTTTCTCTATCCATTAGTCCACTAGATATTCATATATATATATTTTCTACACATTGGCAGCCGATTAGACTAAATTTGATTAGTTCTGATCTCTCCCATTGCAGTAAAATTCTAGCGCTTTTCCCGAATCTGTTGGCATCCAAACATCATAAATTTCAAATTCCGTTTGAATACTATGATCAATTTCCACTTCATCATTTTTGCCAGAATTGTTAATACGTTTAGCGCATTTCCGGCCACGAAATCGAAAGTAAAATGAAAAGGACTGGGGAATCGAACCCCAGCCCCCCCGCCGCGAAGGCAGGTGTTGACTCATTAGGCCATCTTGAATATTTACGAAAAGGCGGTTTGGGATTAATAAGCTGCGGTTATGCATTCTTTGTGGTTTGACTGTTTACGTTTTACGATATTTTATCTGATAAATAGAATAAATAATTGTGATAATATTATTAACGATGATACCTTGATCTATAACATAATCATATTAAAATCTATCTCTTCATCTCTCTCCCTATTTGTCTATTTATCTCTTACTTCTTTACTTATTCATTTATCGATCTACCTATCTGTCTCTTTCTCTAAATTTTTCTTTGTGGCATTTTATCATAAGAAGTTATTTACAACATTAGGTAAGCCTACATGCTGATACAGAATTAGATATCAATGTTCGTTTATATTTCATAATTTCCGTTCGGGATCGGCCTTTCCCGTCGCTGTCTCTAATAGAAACACTAATCAAAATTAATGGAAAGTAGCTTCACACAATAAATGAGAGATTTCAGACGATTTCAGGACAAATTTCTCTCTCTCTTTATTTTACATAGGCAAACACACACGTGTGTGTGTATGTGTATATACATATATATAAATATATGTATATATATTTATTTATAGATTGTGAGAGTGAGAGAGAGAGAGAGAGAAATTTAGATATGAACGTGGATAAATAATTATGTAAACAGAAATAGGCAATTGAAGAGAAAGAGGAGACAAATAGAGAGTATACACACACACACACACACACACACACACACACACACATATATATATATATATATATATATATATATATATATATGCATATATGGAGAGCGAGAGAGAGATAGAGAGAGAAATCTAATCTAATATTTAAAAAATCAGGTTAATATCAAGTTTTAAATTTCCGCTTTTCCCCAAAGGTTCCTCGTCTGTCGGGATCGAGACATGAATTTCAAATTCTGTTTGAATATTATGATGAATTTAATTTTAATCTTTTTTTGCCAGAATTGTTAATACGTTTAGTACATTTCCGGCCACGAAATCGAAAGTAAAACGAAAAGGACTGGGGAATCGAACCCCAGCCCCCCCGCCGCGAAGGCAGGTGCTAACTCATTAAGCCATCTTGAATATTTATGAACAGGCGGTTTGGGATTAATAAACTGCAGACTTGTTTTTTTTTTTTTTTGTGGTTTGATTGTTTACGTTTTACGATACTTAATCATGTTTAGTCTGAATCTCTGTTGTATGTATGTTGTTGTATGTAAGTGAGAAAGAGAGAGAGAGAAAAAAAATAGAGATAGATAAATAGATGGAGAGAGAGAAAAGAGAGAGAGGGTTAGAGAGAGAAAGAGAAAGAGAGGTGAGAGAGTGTATTTATTCATTATCTATCTCTGTTTATTGAATTACCTATCTTTATCCACGTGCGTATATAATCTGTTTCTCTTTTTCTCTCTCTGATTTTGTTTTTAAGGTTAGGCCTGCATACTTCATACAGAATTACGTTATCTCATCTCGTCATTTTGCTTTCATCTTCCCAAGCATCTCTCTCTCTCACTCTCTTATTTTTTTAAATCTCCAGTTCTTTCTCACGTTTCCTTGTCTTTAATCAGCCATCTAAATATATGTCAGTTAATTCAGTAATATCATAATGAGAAACGGTTGCATTTTTCTTCGTACTTTCATAATAACTAGTATTTGAATAAAAAAAGTCATTCTCTCTTTCACTCTCTATCTCTTCACACCCGTGTCTCTCGTTCTCTCTCTCTGTCTATTTCTTTATATATCTGTTTTCTCTGTCCATTAGTCCACTAGATATTCTTCATATATATATTTTTTCTACACATTGGCAACCGATTAGACTAAATTTTATTAGTCCTGATCTCTCCCATTGCAGTAAAATTCTAGCGCTTTTCCCGAATCTGTTGGCATCCAGACATCATAAATTTCAATTTGTTTGAATACTATGAAAAAGTCTAACCCTTTCTATTCACAGTCAAATTTTATCAAGCCGCAGACACTGAGGCTAAGATTTTAAATTCAAGATTGTGATTTAACGTTTTTTTTTCATCTACACATAATTAATTGCACTCTCTATCTGATTATTCAACTAATACGGTAATTGTTAACAAAATTAGCATATTTACGGCTAAGAAATCGAAAGTAAAATGAAAAGGACTGGGGAATCGAACCCCAGCCCCCCCGCCGCGAAGGCAGGTGTTAACTCATTAAGCCATCTTGAATATTTACGAAAAGGCGGTTTGGGATTAATAAGCCGCGGTTATGCATTTTTTTGTGATTTGACTGTTTTATGTAAGTGAGAAAGAGAGAAAAAACTTGAAATAAAGATAGATAAATAGATGGAAAGAGAGAGAGAGAGAGAGAGAGGAGGGAGAGAGAGATTGAAATAGAGATAGATAAAGAGAGAGATATCAACATAGTGGTAAAAAGATAGAGATAGAGAGAAAGAGAGAGAGAGAGAGAGAGAAAGAGAGGAAAAGAAAGAAAGAAAAAGAAGAGAGATACAAACAGCTTGCCTGTGTGTTTGTAGTTACAGCCCAGTTTAGTTTTACAAAAGGAAGTTATGAAGGTGAGAAAAGGATGGAATGGAAACGAACGATGAAATAAGAGAGAAAAATAAGAGAGAGAGAGAAAAAAATCACGCCATGAATAAATAAGATGATGACATTAACGGTAATAATCGTAATCACAGTGGTAAAGGTGATCGCTTAAATTGTGGAAATAAATATAGTAATAGCAATAAATGATAACAATAATGATAACGGTAATAGGGATAAACATGAATATACTAATACCAGTACTTGTGATAACAATATTAACGCTAATACCTTGATCTATAACATAATCATATTAAAATCTATCTCTTCATCTCTCTCCCTATTTGACTATTTATCTCTTACTTCTTTACTTATTCATTTATCGATCTACCTATCTGTCTCTTTCTCTAAATTTTTCTTTGTGGCATTTTATCGTAAGAGGTTAATTACAACATTAGGTAAGCCTACATGCTGATACAGAATTAGATTTCAATGTTCGTTTATATTTCATAATTTCCGTTCGGGATCGGCCTTGCCCGTCGCTATCTCTAATGGAAACACTAATCAGAATTTATGGAAAGTAGCTTCATATAGTAAATGGTGTGAGAGATTTCAGACGATTTCAGGACAATTTTCTTTCTCTTTATTTTACAATGGCAAACACACGTGTGTGTGTGTGTGTGTATATGTATGTATGTATATATTTATCTTGCACTTTCATAATATTAATTGGTATTTGAATAAAGAAAAGGTCTCATTCTCTTTCTCTCTATCTCCTCACACCCGTCTCTCTCTATCTATTTCTATATATATCCGTTTTCTCTGTCCATTTGTCCACTAGATATTCTTCATATATATATATATATATATATATATATATATATATATATATATATATATATATACATATATTACACATTGGCAGGAAATTAGACTAAATTGTATGAGTTTTGATCTCTCCCATTGCAGTAAAATTTTATGATGCTCGCGAAATCTCGTTTGTCGGATTTTACACTTTACAATCCTGAAATTATATTTAACCATGCTAACTATTATCTTTTTTTTTATACATATGACCACGAAACCGAAAGTAAAACGAAAAGGACTGGGGAATCGAACCCCAGCCCCCCCGCCGCGAAGGCAGGTGCTAACTCATTAAGCCATCTTGAATATTTACGAAATGGCGGTTTGGGATTAATAAACTGCAGTTATGCATTCTTTGTGATTTGACTGTTTACGTTTTACGACACTTTATCATATGTTTAGTATGTATCTCTGTTGTATGTATGTGAGTGAGAAAGAGAGAAAAAAGAAAAGGAAATAGATAGATAAATAGATGGAAAGAGAGAGAGACGAAAGAGAGAGAGAGAAGAGAGAGAAAAAGAGAAAGAAAAGAGAGAGAGAAGAGAGAGAGAGAGAGGATTAGAGAGGGAGAGAAAAAGAGAGATATTAAAAGAGAGAAAGAGAGAGAATAAAGAGAGAGAAGATTAGAGAGAGAGAGAGAGAGATCGGATTAGAGAGTGTATTTATTCATTATCTATCTCTATTTATTTAATTACCAATCTCTTAGCAATCTCTCCTCTGTGATTTTGTTTTTAATGTTAGGCCTGCATATTTCATAGAGAATTGCGTTATTTCATCTCGTCATTTTGTCTTCATCTCCCCAAGCATCTCTCTCTCCAATCTTTTTTTTCTCTCTCTAGTCCCCCCCCCCCTCTCTCTGTCTCTCTCTCTTTCTCTGTCTGTCTGTCTGTCTGTCTGTCTGTCTGTCTGTCTGTCTGTCTGTCTCTGTCTGTCTCTGTCTGTCTCTGTCTGTCTCTCTCTCTCTCTCTCTCTTTCTTTCTCCCAAAGATACGCCTGTTATTTTTGTAATGGATAGATCTACTTTTCGTAAATAAACACCAGACTAACTTTTACTGATGACTTATTATCTTCGTTCTTATCCGCATTTTCAACAGTTTCTTCTTTAGTGTTTATCTTTTATCTCCTGTTCTTTCTCACGTTTCCTTGTCTTTAATCATTATCGTAGACATCTAAATATATGTGAGGTTAATTCAGTAATATCACAATGGGAGACGGTTGCATTTTTCTCCGCACTTTCATAATATTAACTGGCATTTGAATAAAAAAAGTCTCATTCTCTTTCTCTTTCTCTCTACCTCCTCACACCCTTCTCTCTCTCTCTCGTTCTCTTTATCTTTATCCACGTACGTATATAATCTGTTTCTCTTTTTCTCTATCTCTGTCTATTTCTCTCTATATTTTTTTCTCTGTCCATTTGTCCACTAGATATTCTTCATATCTATCTCTCTATCTATCTATCTATCTATGTATCTATATCTATCTATCTATCTATTTATCTCTCTATCCATCTATATTTTACACATTGACGGCCAATTAGACTAAATTTTATTAGTTCTGATCTATCTTTGCAGAAAAATTCTATGATGCTTGTGAAGTCTTCTCTTTGTCGGATTCTGGTCTTCATAATCCTGAAATTATATCTGATGATGCTATTATATATTTTTTCGGTATCATTAATAAATTTAACATACAAATGACCACGAAACCGAAAGTAAAACGAAAAGACTGGGGAATCGAACCCCAGCCCCCCCGCCGCGAAGGCAGGTGTTAACTCATTAAGCCATCTTGAATATTAACGAAAAGGCGGTTTGGGATTAATAAGCTGCAGTTAAGCATTCTTTGTGGTTTGACTGTTTACGTTTTACGATATTTTCTCTGATAAATAGAAGAAATAATTGTGATAATATTATTAACGATGATACCTTGATCTATAACATAATCATATTAAAATCTATCTCTTCATCTCTCTCCCTATTTGTCCATTTATCTCTTACTTCTTTACTTATTCATTTATCGATCTACCTATCTGTCTCTTTCTCTAAATTTTTCTTTGTGGCATTTTAACATAAGAAGTTATTTACAACATTAGGTAAGCCTACATGCTGATACAGAATTAGATTTCAATGTTCGTTTATATTTAAAAATTTCCGTTCGGGATCGGCCTTTCCCGTCGCTGTCTCTAATGGAAACACTAATCAGAATTAATGGAAAGTAGCTTCACACAATGAATGAGAGATTTCAGACGATTTCAGGACAAATTTCTATCTCTCTTTATTTTACATAGGCAAACACACACGTGTGTGTGTATGTGTATATACATATATATAAATATATGTATATATATTTATTTATAGATTGTGAGAGTGAGAGAGAAAGAGAGAGAGAGAGAGAGAAATTTAGATATGAACGTGGATAAATAAATAAGTAAACAGAAATAGGCAATTGAAGAGAAAGAGAAGACAAATAGAGAGTACACACACACACACACACACACACACACACACACACACACACACATATATATATATATATATATATATATACACATATATATGGAGAGCGAGAGGGAGATAGAGAGAGAAATCTAATCTAATATTTAAAAAATCAGGTTAATATCAAATTTTAAATTTCCGCTTTTCCCCAAAGGTTCCTCGTCTGTCGGGATCGAGGCACAAATTTCAAATTCTGTTTGAATATTATGATGAATTTAATTTTAATTTTTTTTTTTGCCAGAATTGTTAATACGTTTAGTACATTCCCGACTACAAAATCGAAAGTAAAATGAAAAGGACTGGGGAATCGAACCCCAGCCCCCCCGCCGCGAAGGCAGGTGTTAACTCATTAGGCCATCTTGAATATTTACAAAAAGGCGGTTTGGGATTAATAAACTGCAGACTTGTTTTTTTTTTTTTTTGTGGTTTGATTGTTTACGTTTTACGATACTTAATCATGTTTAGTCTGAATCTCTGTTGTATGTATGTTGTTGTATGTAAGTGAGAAAGAGAGAGAGAAAAAAAAATAGAGATAGATAAATAGATGGAGAGAGAGAAAAGAGAGAGAAAGAGAAAGAGAGGTGAGAGAGTGTATTTATTCATTATCTATCTCTGTTTATTGAATTACCTATCTTTATCCACGTGCGTATATAATCTGTTTCTCTTTTTCTCTCTCTGATTTTGTTTTTAAGGTTAGGCCTGCATACTTCATACAGAATTACGTTATCTCATCTCGTCATTTTGCCTTCATCTTCCCAAGCATCTCTCTCTCTCACTCTCTCTTAATTTTTTTTATCTCCAGTTCTTTCTCACGTTTCCTTGTCTTTAATCAGCCATCTAAATATGTCAGTTAATTCAGTAATATCATAATGAGAAACGGTTGCATTTTTCTTCGTACTTTCATAATAACTAGTATTTGAATAAAAAAAGTCATTCTCTCTTTCACTCTCTATCTCTTCACACCTTTGGCTCTCGTTCTCTCTCTCTGTCTATTTCTTTATATATCTGTTTTCTCTGTCCATGAGTCCACTAGATATTCTTCAAATATATATTTTTTCTACACACTGACAACCGATTAGACTAAATTTTATAGTTCTGATCTCTCCCATTGCAGTAAAATTCTAGCGCTTTTCCCGAATCTGTTGGCATCCAGACATCATAAATTTCAATTTCCGTTTGAATACTATGATCAATTTCCACTTCATCATTTTTGCCAGAATTGTTAATACGTTTAGCACATTTCCGGACACGAAATCGAAAGTAAAACGAAAAGGACTGGGGAATCGAACCCCAGCCCCCCCGCCGCGAAGGCAGGAGTTAACTCATTAAGCCATCTTGAATATTTACGAAAAGGCGGTTTGGGATTAATAAGCTGCAGTTAAGCATTCTTTGTGGTTTGACTGTTTACGTTTTGCGATATTTTTTCTGATAAATAGAAGAAATAATTGTGATAATATTATTAACGATGATAACTTGATCTATAACATAATCATATTAAAATCTATCTCTTCATCTCTCTCCCTATTTGTCTATTTATCTCTTACTTCTTTATTTATTCATTTATCGATCTACTTATCTGTCTCTTTCTCTTAAATTTTTCTTTGTGGCATTTTATCGTAAGAGGTTAATTACAACATTAGGTAAGCCTACATGCTGATACAGAATTAGATTTCAATGTTCGTTTATATTTCATAATTTCCGTTCGGGATCGGCCTTTCCCGTCGCTGTCTCTAATGGAAACACTAATCAGAATTTATGGAAAGTAGCTTCACACAATGAATGAGAGATTTCAGACGATTTCAGGACAAATTTCTCTCTTTATTTTACATAGGCAAACACACACGTGTGTGTGTATGTGTATATCCATATATATAAATATATGTATATATATTTATTTATAGATTGTGAGAGTGAGAGAAAGAGAGAGAGAGAGAGAAATTTAGATATGAACGTGGATAAATAAATAAGTAAACAGAAATAGGCAATTGAAGAGAAAGAGGAGACAAATAGAGAGCACACACACACACACACACACACACACACACACACACACACACATATATATATATATATATATATATATATATATATATATATGGAGAGCGAGAGAGAGATAGAGAGAGAAATCTAATCTAATATTTAAAAAATCAGGTTAATATCAAGTTTTAAATTTCCGCTTTTCCCCAAAGGTTCCTCGTCTGTCGGGATCGAGGCCTAAATTTCAAATTCTGTTTGAATATTATGATGAATTTAATTTTAATCTTTTTTGCCAGAATTGTTAATACGTTTAGTACATTTCCGACTACAAAATCGAAAGTAAAATGAAAAGGACTGGGGAATCGAACCCCAGCCCCCCCGCCGCGAAGGCAGGTGTTAACTCATTAGGCCATCTTGAATATTTACGAAAAGGCGGTTTGGGATTAATAAGCTGCGGTTATGCATTCTTTGTGGTTTGACTGTTTACGTTTTACGATATTTTCTCTGATAAATAGAAGAAATAATTGTGATAATATTATTAACGATGATACCTTGATCTATAACATAATCATATTAAAATCTATCTCTTCATCTCTCTCCCTATTTGTCTATTTATCTCTTACTTCTTTACTTATTCATTCATCGATCTACCTAATTTAAACACTAATCAAAATTAATGGAAAGTAGCTTCACACAATAAATGAGAGATTTCAGACGATTTCAGGACAAATTTCTATCTCTCTTTATTTTACATACGCAAACAAACACGTGTGTGTGTATGTGTATATACATATATGTAAATATATGTATATATATTTATTTATAGATTGTGAGAGTGAGAGAGAAAGAGAGAGAGAGAGAGAGAAATTTAGATATGAACGTGAATAAATAAATATGTAAACAGATATAGGCAATTGAAGAGAAAGAGGAGACAAATAGAGAGTAACACACACACACACACACACACACACACACACACACACACATATATATATATATATATATATATATATATATTATATATATATACATATATGGAGAGCGAGAGAGAGATAGAGAGAGAAATCTAATCTAATATTTAAAAAATCAGGTTAATATCAAATTTTAAATTTCCGCTTTTCCCCAAAGGTTCCTCGTCTGTCAGGATCGAGGCACAAATTTCAAATTCTGTTTGAATATTATGATGAATTTAATTTTCATCTTTTTTGCCAGAATTGTTAATACGTTTAGTACATTCCCGACTACAAAATCGAAAGTAAAATGAAAAGGACTGGGGAATCGAACCCCAGCCCCCCCGCCGCGAAGGCAGGTGTTAACTCATTAGGCCATCTTGAATATTTACGAAAAGGCGGTTTGGGATTAATAAGCTGCGGTTATGCATTTTTTGTGATTTGACTGTTTTATGTAAGTGAGAAAGAGAGAAAAAACTTGAAATAAAGATAGATAAATAGATGGAAAGAGAGAGAGAGAGAGAGAGGAGGGAGAGAGAGATTGAAATAGAGATAGATAAAGAGAGAGATATCAACATAGTGGTAAAAAGATAGAGATAGAGAGAAAGAGAGAGAGAGAGAGAGAGAGAGAGAGAGAGAGAGAGAGAGAGAGAGAGAGAAAGAGAGGAAAAGAAAGAAAGAAAAAAAGAGATACAAACAGCTTGCCTGTGTGTTTGTAGTTACAGCCCAGTTTAGTTTTACAAAAGGAAGTAATGAAGGTGAGAAAAGGATGGAATGGAAACGAACGATGAAATAAGAGAGAAAGCTAAGAGAGAGAGAGAAAAAAATCACGCCATGAATAAATAAGATGATGACATTAACGGTAATAATCGTAATCACAGTGGTAAAGGTGATCGCTTAAATTGTGGAAATAAATATAGTAATAGCAATAAATGATAACAATAATGATAACGGTAATAGGGATAAACATGAATATACTAATACCAGTACTTGTGATAACAATATTAACGCTAATACCTTGATCTATAACATAATCATATTAAAATCTATCTCTTCATCTCTCTCCCTATTTGACTATTTATCTCTTACTTTATTTATTCATTTATCGATCTACCTATCTGTCTCTTTCTCTAAATTTTTCTTTGTGGCATTTTATCGTAAGAGGTTAATTACAACATTAGGTAAGCCTACATGCTGATTCAGAATTAGATTTCAATGTTCGTTTATATTTCAAAATTTCCGTTCGGGATCGGCCTTGCCCGTCGCTGTCTCTAATGGAAACACTAATCAAAATTAATGGAAAGTAGCTTCACACAATAAATGAGAGATTTCAGACGATTTCAGGACAAATTTCTCTCTTTATTTTACATAGGCAAACACACACGTGTGTGTGTATGTGTATATCCATATATATAAATATATGTATATATATTTATTTATAGATTGTGAGAGTGAGAGAGAGAGAGAAATTTAGATATGAACGTGGATAAATAAATAAGTAAACAGAAATAGGCAATTGAAGAGAAAGAGGAGACAAATAGAGAGTACACACACACACACACACATACATATATATATATATATATATATATATATATAATATATATATATATATATATATATATATATACATATATGGAGAGCGAGAGGGAGATAGAGAGAGAAATCTAATCTAATATTTAAAAAATCAGGTTAATATCAAGTTTTAAATTTCCGCTTTTCTCCAAAGGTTCCTCGTCTGTCGGGATCGAGGCACAAATTTCAAATTCTGTTTGAATATTATGATGAATTTAATTTTAATCTTTTTTGCCAGAATTGTTAATACGTTTAGTACATTCCCGACTACAAAATCGAAAGTAAAATGAAAAGGACTGGGGAATCGAACCCCAGCCCCCCCGCCGCGAAGGCAGGTGTTAACTCATTAAGCCATCTTGAATATTTACAAAAAGACGGTTTGGGATTAATAAAATGCAGACTTGTTTTTTTTTTTTGTGTGTGTGGTTTGATTGTTTACGTTTTACGATACTTAATCATGTTTAGTCTGAATCTCTGTTGTATGTATGTTGTTGTATGTAAGTGAGAAAGAGAGAGAGAAAAAAATAGAGATAGATAAATAGATGGAGAGAGAGAAAAGAGAGAGAGAGGGTTAGAGAGAGAAAGAGAAAGAGAGGTGAGAGTGTATTTATTCATTATCTATCTCTGTTTATTGAATTACCTATCTTTATCCACGTGCGTATATAATCTGTTTCTCTTTTTCTCTCTCTGATTTTGTTTTTAAGGTTAGGCCTGCATACTTCATACAGAATTACGTTATCTCATCTCGTCATTTTGCCTTCATCTTCCCAAGCATCTCTCTCACTCTCTCTTAATTTTTTTTATCTCCAGTTCTTTCTCACGTTTCCTTGTCTTTAATCAGCCATCTAAATATATGTCAGTTAATTCAGTAATATCATAATGAGAAACGGTTGCATTTTTCTTCGTACTTTCATAATATTAACTAGTATTTGAATAAAAAAAAAGTCATTCTCTCTTTCTCTCTCTATCTCTTCACACCCGTGTCTCTCGTTCTCTCTCTCTTTCTATTTCTTTATATATCTGTTTTCTCTATCCATTAGTCCACTAGATATTCTTCATATATATATATATTTTTCTACACATTGGCAGCCGATTAGACTAAATTTGATTAGTTCTGATCTCTCCCATTGCAGTATAATTCTAGCGCTTTTCCCGAATCTGTTGGCATCCAGACATCATAAATTTCAAATTCCGTTTGAATACTATGATCAATTTCCACTTCATCATTTTTGCCAGTATTGTTAATACGTTTAGCGCTTTTCCGGCCACGAAATCGAAAGCAAAACGAAAAGGACTGGGGAATCGAACCCCAGCCCCCCCGCCGCGAAGGCAGGTGTTAACTCATTAAGCCATCTTGAATATTTACGAAAAGGCGGTTTGGGATTAATAAGCTGCGGTTATGCATTCTTGGTGATTTGACTGTTTACGTTTTACGATATTTTTTCTGATAAATAGAAGAAATAATTGTGATAATATTATTAACGATGATACCTTGATCTATAACATAATCATATTAAAATCTATCTCTTCATCTCTCTCATATTTGAATAAAAAAAAGTCATTCTCTCTTTCTCTCTCTATCTCTTCACACCCGTGTCTCTCGTTCTCTCTCTCTTTCTATTTCTTTATATATCTGTTTTCTCTATCCATTAGTCCACTAGATATTCTTCATATATATATATATATATATATATATATATATATATATATATATTTCTACACATTGGCAACCGATTAGACTAAATTTGATTAGTTTATTTGTCTATTTATCTCTTACTTCTTTACTTATTCATTTATCGATCTACCTATCTGTCTCTTTCTCTAAATTTTTCTTTGTGGCATTTTATCGTAAGAGGTTAATTACAACATTAGGTAAGCCTACATGCTGATACAGAATTAGATTTCAATGTTCGTTTATATTTCATAATTTCCGTTCGGGATCGGCCTTTCCCGTCGCTGTCTCTAATAGAAACACTAATCAAAATTAATGGAAAGTAGCTTCACACAATAAATGAGAGATTTCAGACGATTTCAGGACAAATTTCTCTCTTTATTTTACATAGGCAAACACACACGTGTGTGTGTATGTGTATATCCATATATATAAATATATGTATATATATTTATTTATAGATTGTGAGAGTGAGAGAAAGAGAGAGAGAGAGAGAAATTTAGATATGAACGTGGATAAATAAATAAGTAAACAGAAATAGGCAATTGAAGAGAAAGAGGAGACAAATAGAGAGCACACACACACACACACACATACATATATATATATATATATATATATATATATATATATATATATATATACATATATGGAGAGCGAAAGAGAAATAGAGAGAGAAATCTAATCTAATATTTAAAAAATCAGGTTAATATCAAGTTTTGAATTTCCGCTTTTCCCCAAAGGTTCCTCGTCTGTCGGGATCGAGGCACAAATTTCAAATTCTGTTTGAATATTATGATGAATTTAATTTTCATCTTTTTTACCAGAATTGTTAATACGTTTAGTACATTCCCGACTACAAAATCGAAAGTAAAATGAAAAGGACTGGGGAATCGAACCCCAGCCCCCCCGCCGCGAAGGCAGGTGTTAACTCATTAGGCCATCTTGAATATTTACAAAAAGGCGGTTTGGGATTAATAAACTGCAGACTTTTTTTTTTTTTTTTGTGGTTTGATTGTTTACGTTTTACGATACTTAATCATGTTTAGTCTGAATCTCTGTTGTATGTATGTTGTTGTAAGTGAGAAAGAGAGAGAGAAAAAAAAATAGAGATAGATAAATAGATGGAGAGAGAGAGGGTTAGAGAGAGAAAGAGAAAGAGAGGTGAGAGAGTGTATTTATTCATTATCTATCTCTGTTTATTGAATTACCTATCTTTATCCACGTGCGTATATAATCTGTTTCTCTTTTTCTCTCTCTGATTTTGTTTTTAAGGTTAGGCCTGCATACTTCATACAGAATTACGTTTTCTCATCTCGTCATTTTGCCTTCATCTTCCCAAGCATCTCTCTCTCTCACTCTCTCTTAATTTCTTTTATCTCCAGTTCTTTCTCACGTTTCCTTGTCTTTAATCAGCCATCTAAATATGTCAGTTAATTCAGTAATATCATAATGAGAAACGGTTGCATTTTTCTTCGTACTTTCATAATATTAACTAGTATTTGAATAAAAAAAGGCATTCTCTCTTTCCTCTCTATCTCTTCACACCCGTGTCTCTCGCTCTCTCTGTCTATTTCTTTATATATCTGTTTTCTCTGTCCATTAATCCACTAGATATTCTTCATATATATATATTTTTTCTACACATTGGCAGCCGATTAGACTAAATTTGATTAGTTCTGATCTCTCCCATTGCAGTAAAATTCTAGCGCTTTTCCCGAATCTGTTGGCATCCAGACATCATAAATTTCAAATTCCGTTTGAATACTATGATCAATTTCCACTTCATCATTTTTGCCAGTATTGTTAATACGTTTAGCGCTTTTCCGGCCACGAAATCGAAAGCAAAACGAAAAGGACTGGGGAATCGAACCCCAGCCCCCCCGCCGCGAAGGCAGGTGTTAACTCATTAAGCCATCTTGAATATTTACGAAAAGGCGGTTTGGGATTAATAAGCTGCGGTTATGCATTCTGTGTGATTTGACTGTTTACGTTTTGCGATATTTTTTCTGATAAATAGAAGAAATAATTGTGATAATATTATTAACGATGATACCTTGATCTATAACATAATCATATTAAAATCTATCTCTTCATCTCTCTCATATTTGAATAAAAAAAAGTCATTCTCTCTTTCTCTCTCTATCTCTTCACACCCGTGTCTCTCGTTCTCTCTCTCTTTCTATTTCTTTATATATCTGTTTTCTCTATCCATTAGTCCACTAGATATTCTTCATATATATATATATATATATATATATATATATATATATATATTTCTACACATTGGCAACCGATTAGACTAAATTTGATTAGTTTATTTGTCTATTTATCTCTTACTTCTTTACTTATTCATTTATCGATCTACCTATCTGTCTCTTTCTCTATTTTTTTTTTTTGTGGCATTTTATCATAAGAAGTTATTTACAACATTAGGTAAGCCTACATGCTGATACAGAATTAGATTTCAATGTTCGTTTATATTTCAAAATTTCCGTTCGGGATCGGCCTTTCCCGTCGCTGTCTCTAATGGAAACACTAATCAAAATTAATGGAAAGTAGCTTCACACAATAAATGAGAGATTTCAGACGATTTCAGGACAAATTTCTCTCTCTCTTTATTTTACATAGGCAAACACACACGTGTGTGTGTATGTGTATATCCATATATATAAATATATGTATATATATTTATTTATAGATTGTGAGAGTGAGAGAAAGAGAGAGAGAGAGAGAAATTTAGATATGAACGTGGATAAATAAATAAGTAAACAGAAATAGGCAATTGAAGAGAAAGAGGAGACAAATAGAGAGTACACACACACACACACACACACATACATATATATATATATATATATATATATATATATATATATACACATATATGGAGAGCGAGAGGGAGATAGAGAGAGAAATCTAATCTAATATTTAAAAAATCAGGTTAATATCAAGTTTTAAATTTCCGCTTTTCCCCAAAGGTTCCTCGTCTGTCGGGATCGAGGCACAAATTTCAAATTCTGTTTGAATCTTATGATGAATTTAATTTTCATCTTTTTTGCCATAATTGTTAATACGTTTAGTACATTCCCGACTACAAAATCGAAAGTAAAATGAAAAGGACTGGGGAATCGAACCCCAGCCCCCCCGCCGCGAAGGCAGGTGTTAACTCATTAGGCCATCTTGAATATTTACAAAAAGGCGGTTTGGGATTAATAAACTGCAGACTTTTTTTTTTTTTTTTTGTGGTTTGAATGTTTACGTTTTACGATACTTAATCATGTTTAGTCTGAATCTCTGTTGTATGTATGTTGTTGTATGTAAGTGAGAAAGAGAGAGAGAGAAAAAAATAGAGATAGATAAATAGATGGAGAGAGAGAAAAGAGAGAGAGAGGGTTAGAGAGAGAAAGAGAAAGAGAGGTGAGAGAGTGTATTTATTCATTATCTATCTCTGTTTATTGAATTACCTATCTTTATCCACGTGCGTATATAATCTGTTTCTCTTTTTCTCTCTCTGATTTTGTTTTTAAGGTTAGGCCTGCATACTTCATACAGAATTACGTTATCTCATCTCGTCATTTTGCCTTCATCTTCCCAAGCATCTCTCTCTCTCACTCTCTCTTAATTTTTTTTATCTCCAGTTCTTTCTCACGTTTCCTTGTCTTTAATCAGCCATCTAAATATATGTCAGTTAATTCAGTAATATCATAATGAGAAACGGTTGCATTTTTCTTCGTACTTTCATAATATTAACTAGTATTTGAATAAAAAAAAGTCATTCTCTCTTTCTCTCTCTCTCTTCACACCCGTGTCTCTCGTTCTCTCTCTCTTTCTATTTCTTTATATATCTGTTTTCTCTATCCATTAGTCCACTAGATATTCTTCATATATATATATTTTTTCTACACATTGGCAGCCGATTAGACTAAATTTGATTAGTTCTGATCTCTCCCATTGCAGTATAATTCTAGCGCTTTTCCCGAATCTGTTGGCATCCAGACATCATAAATTTCAAATTCCGTTTGAATACTATGATCAATTTCCACTTCATCATTTTTGCCAGTATTGTTAATACGTTTAGCGCTTTTCCGGCCACGAAATCGAAAGCAAAACGAAAAGGACTGGGGAATCGAACCCCAGCCCCCCCGCCGCGAAGGCAGGTGTTAACTCATTAGGCCATCTTGAATATTTATGAAAAGGCGGTTTGGGATTAATAAACTGCAGTTATGCATTCTTTGTGGTTTGACTGTTTACGTTTACGATATTTTCTCTGATAAATAGAAGAAATAATTGTGATAATATTATTAACGATGATACCTTGATCTATAACATAATCATATTAAAATCTATCTCTTCATCTCTCTCCCTATTTGTCTATTTATCTCTTCTTTATTTATTCATTCATCGATCTACCTAATTTAAACACTAATCAAAATTAATGGAAAGTAGCTTCACACAATAAATGAGAGATTTCAGACGATTTCAGGACAAATTTCTATCTCTCTTTATTTTACATACGCAAACACACACGTGTGTGTGTATGTGTATATACATATATCTAAATATATGTATATATATTTATTTATAGATTGTGAGAGTGAGAGAGAAAGAGAGAGAGAGAGAGAAATTTAGATATGAACGTGAATAAATAGATATGTAAACAGATATAGGCAATTGAAGAGAAAGAGGAGACAAATAGAGAGTACACACACACACACACACACACATATATATATATATATATATATATATATATATATATATATATATATACATATATGGAGAGCGAGAGAGAGATAGAGAGAGAAATCTAATCTAATATTTAAAAAATCAGGTTAATATCAAATTTTAAATTTCCGCTTTTCCCCAAAGGTTCCTCGTCTGTCGGGATCGAGGCACAAATTTCAAATTCTGTTTGAATATTATGATGAATTTAATTTTCATCTTTTTTGCCAGAATTGTTAATACGTTTAGTACATTCCCGACTACAAAATCGAAAGTAAAATGAAAAGGACTGGGGAATCGAACCCCAGCCCCCCCGCCGCGAAGGCAGGTGTTAACTCATTAAGCCATCTTGAATATTTACGAAAAGGCGGTTTGGGATTAATAAGCCGCGGTTATGCATTTTTTTGTGATTTGACTGTTTTATGTAAGTGAGAAAGAGAGAAAAAACTTGAAATAAAGATAGATAAATAGATGGAAAGAGGGAGAGAGAGAGAGAGGAGGGAGATAGAAAGAGAGGAAAAGAAAGAAAGAAAAAAAGAGAGATACAAACAGCTTGCCTGTGTGTTTGTAGTTACAGCCCAGTTTAGTTTTACAAAAGGAAGTTATGAAGGTGAGAAAAGGATGGAATGGAAACGAACGATGAAATAAGAGAGAAAGCTAAGAGAGAGAGAGAAAAAAAAAAATCACGCCATGAATAAATAAGATGATGACATTAACGGTAATAATCGTAATCACAGTGGTAAAGGTGATCGCTTAAATTGTGGAAATAAATATAGTAATAGCAATAAATGATAATAATGATAACGGTAATAGGGATAAACATGAATATACTAATACCAGTACTTGTGATAACAATATTAACGCTAATACCTTGATCTATAACATAATCATATTAAAATCTATCTCTTCATCTCTCTCCCTATTTGACTATTTATCTCTTACTTCTTTATTTATTCATTTATCGATCTACCTATCTGTCTCTTTCTCTTTAATTTTTTCTTTGTGGCATTTTATCGTAAGAGGTTAATTACAACATTAGGTAAGCCTACATGCTGATACAGAATTAGATTTCAATGTTCGTTTATATTTCATAATTTCCGTTCGGGATCGGCCTTTCCCGTCGCTGTCTCTAATGGAAACACTAATCAGAATTTATGGAAAGTAGCTTCATATAGTAAATGGTGTGAGAGTTAGACGATTTCAGGACAATTTCTGCCTCTTATTTACAATGGCAAACACACGTGTTGGATGTGTGTGTGTCTTTTGTTTTGGGTGTGTGTGTGTGTGTGTGTGTGTGTGTGTGTGTGTGTGTATATGTATGTATATATGTATGTATATATCTATCTTGCATTTTTCTCCGTACTTTGATAATATTAATTGGTATTTGAACAAAGAAAAGGTCTCATTCTCTTTCTCTCTATCTCCTCACACCCGTCTCTCTCTATCTATTTCTATATATATCCGTTTTCTCTGTCCATTTGTCCACTAGATATTCTTCATATATATATGTACATATATTACACACTGGCAGCAAATTAGACAAAATTCTATGAGTTTTGATCTCTCCCATTGCAGTAAAATTCTATGATGCTCTCGAAATCTCGTTTGTCGGATTTTGCACTTTACAATCCTGAAATTATATTTAACCATGCTATTATCTTTTTTTTTATACATATGACCACGAAACCGAAAGTAAAATGAAAAGGACTGGGGAATCGAACCCCAGCCCCCCCCGCCGCGAAGGCAGGTGTTAACTCATTAGGCCATCTTGAATATTTATTAAAAGGCGGTTTGGGATTAATAAACTACATTTTTGTGGTTTGATTGTTTACGTTTTACGATACTTTATCATATGTTTAGACTGTATCTCTGTTGTATGTATGTAAGTGAGAAAGAGAGAAAAAAAGGAAATGAAATAGAGATATATAAATAGATGGAAAAAGAGAGAGAGAGAAAAGAAAGAAGAGAGAGAGACAGAGGATTAGAGAGAAAAAAAGAGAAAGAGAGAGGATTAGAGAGAGTGAGCGAGTAAAAGAGAGAGAGAGAGAGAGTAAAAGAGAGTGAAAGAGAGAGAGAGAGAGCGGATTAGAGTGTATTTATTCATTATCTCCATCTATTTAATTACCTATCTTTATCTATGTACACATACAATCTCTCTCTTTCCTCTATGATTTTGTTTTTAAGGTTAGGCCTGCATATTCCATAGAGAATTACGTTATCTCATTTCGTCATTTTGTCTTCATCTCCCCAAGCATCTCTCTCTCTCTCTCTCTCTCTATCTTCTCTCTCTCTCTCTCTCTGTCTCTCTCTCTCTCTCTCTCTCTCTCTAATCTTCTCTCTCTCTCTCTCTCTCTCTCTCTCTCCCCCAAAGATACGCCTGTTCTTTCTGTAATGGATAGGTCTATTTTTCGTACATAAACACCAGACTAACTTTTATTTATGATTTATTGTCTTCGATTTATTAGCTCCTCACACCCTTTTCTCTCTCTCGTTCTCTCTATTCCGATATATATCTGTTTTCTCTGTCCATTTGTCAACTAGATATTCTTCATTTTTATTATTTTTTTTTACACATTGGCAGCAAATTAGACTCAAAATTTTACTAGTTTTGATCTTTCCTATTGCAGTAAAACTCTATGATGCTCGTGAAGTCTTCTCGTTTGTCGGATTCTGCAAATTATATCTGATCATGCTAACTATTATCTTTTTTTCGGAATAATTAATAGAATCGACATACTTATGACCAGGAAACCGAAAGTGAAATGAAAAGTCTCAGTCTCTCCATCTCTTCACAATCTCTCTCTCTCTCTCTCTCTCTCTCTCTCTCTCTCTCTCTCTCTCTCTCTCTCTCTCTCTCTCTCTCTCTCTCTCTGCTTGCTATTTACAGTAAAACTTTAATATTAAAATGTCACTTCCCGATATAAGCTTTCCCGAATGGCTCCTCGTCTGTTGCCATCCAGACATCATAAATTTCAAATTCCCTTTGAATACTATGATCAATTTCCACTTCATCCTTTTTGCAGGAATTGTTAATACCTTTAGAACATTTCCGGCCACGAAACCGAAAGTAAAACGAAAAGGACTGGGGAATCGAACCCCAGCCCCCCCGCCGCGAAGGCAGGAGTTAACTCATTAAGCCATCTTGAATATTTATGAAAAGGCGGTTTGGGACTAATATGCTGCAGTTACGCATTTTTTTTTTTTTAGATGGGGAGCGTAGTTTGATTGTTTACGTTTTACTATAATTTGTCATAAGTAAGTGAAAAAAAATGAAATAGAGATAGATAAATAGATGGAAAGAGAGAGAGCGAGGAGAGAGAGAAAAAAAGAGAGAGAAAGAGAGTGGAGAGAATGAGTGAGAGAGAGAGATTAGAGACAGAGAGAGGAATAGAGAGAGTGAGAGAGAGAGAAGAATGAGAGAGATTAAAAGAAAGAAAGAAAAGATTAGAGAGAGAGAGAGAGAGAGAGAGAGAATTTGTTTTTAAGGTTAGGCCTGCATACTTCATACAGAATTACGTTATCTCATCTCGTCATTTTGTCTTCATTTCCCCAAGCATCTCTCTCTCTCTCTCTCTCTAATCTTCTCTCTCTCTCCCTCTAATCCCCCCCCCCTTCTTTCTCTGTTTGTCTGTCTGTCTCTAATTTTCTTTATCTCTCTCTAATCCCCCCCTTCTTTCTCTCTCTGTCTGTCTGTCTCTAATTTTCTCTCTGTCTGTCTGTCTGTCTCTATTTTTCTCTCGCTCTAATATTCTCTCTCTCTCTCTTTTTTTTTACACATTGGCAGCAAATTAGACTAAATTTTATTCGTTTTGAGTGAAATCTCGTTTGTCGGATTCTGCACTTCATAATCATGAAATTATATGTAATCATGCTAGCTATTATCCTTTTTCGGCATCATTAATAAAATCAACATACGTATGACCACGAAACCGAAAGTAAAACGAAAAGGACTGGGGAATCGAACCCCAGCCCCCCCCGCCGCGAAGGCAGGTGTTAACTCATTAGGCCATCTTGGATGTTGATCAAAAGGCGGTTTGGGATTAATAAGCTGCATACTTGATTTTTT
This sequence comes from Penaeus monodon, assembly GCF_015228065.2. NCBI lineage: Eukaryota > Metazoa > Arthropoda > Malacostraca > Decapoda > Penaeidae > Penaeus > Penaeus monodon. The sequence continues at coordinate 55,395,497 of NC_051389.1, read as the reverse complement.
ATTTTTTTTTATTTATTATTTTTTGTGGTTTGATTCTTTACGTTTTACGATACTTTGTCATATGTTTAGTCTGAATATCTGTTGTATGTAAGTGAGAAAGAGAGAGAGAAAAAGACAAAATTAAATAAAGATAGATAAATAGACGGAGAGAGAGAGAGAGAGAGAGAGAGAGAGAGAGAGAGAGAGAGAGAGAGAGAGAGAGAGAGATTATTTATCCATCATCTATCTCTGTTTATTTACCTATCTTTATCCATGTAAATAACATCTTTCTCTTTTTCTCGTCATTTTGTCTTTATCCCCCCCCCTCTCTTTCTCCTCTCTCCCTCTCTCTCTCTCTCTCTCTTTCTCTCTCTTTCTCTCTCCCTCTCTCTCTCTCTCTCTCTCTCTCTCTCCCTCTCTCTCTCTTTCTCTGTGTCTCCTTTCTTCCAAAGATACGCCTGTCATTTTCGTAATGGATAGGCCTATTTTTTATACATAAACACCAGACTAACTTCTATTTATTATATACATATACATACATACATACATACATACATATATATATATATATATATATATATATATATATATATATATATATATATATGATTTATTATCTTTGTTCTTATCCGCATTTCCTGGAGTTTCTCCTTCACTGTTTGTCTTTTATTTCCTGTAATACCACATTGAGAGACGGTTGGCCGGTTACATTTTTCTCCGTACTTTCATAATATTAACTGGTATTTGAATTTTAAAAAGTTAAATTTTCTCTTTTTCTCATTAGGCCATCTTGAATATTTATGAGAAGGCTGTTTGGATTGATAAGCTGCAGTGTTTACCGTTTATTTTGTCTCTCACGTGCGCGCATGCGTGCGTTTGTATGTGTGTGTTGTGAGAAAGAGAGAGAGAGAGAGAGAGAGAGAGAGAGAGAGAGAGAGAGGGAGGGAGAGAGAGAGAGAGGGAGAGAGAGAGAGAGAGAGAGAGAGAGAGAGAGAGAGAGAGAGAGAGAGAGAGAGGGAGGGAGAGAGAGAGAGAGGGAGAGAGAGAGAGAGAGAGAGAGAGAGGGGGGGAGAGGCTTGGAAAATATTATTTATCCATAAATGTGCTACTGTGTTATAGATATGCCAGTCTGTGGCAGTTCACTTTTTAAAATCTTTTTATAGCTTTACTACTGATTTTATAAATCGTTTCGATACAGAAAAAGGATGAAATTAGAATAAAAGAGAATGAACAGTTTGTATCTCTTTTGCGAATGTTTGGATGTGTGTATGTGTATAAAGCATGCTTACATATGCGAACAGCAAAACATACACCCACTCTCCATCTATCTATCCGTTTCTGTTCCGTTTATATCTCTCTCTGTCTACCACTTAACCTTGCTCTCACTCTTTCTCCTCCTTCATTGCATATTCTTCACTTAATATCTCACACTGACAGCAAGTTTGATTGAGTCTGATTCTTAAAAAGTCTAATCCTTCCTATTTATAATCAGATTTGATCAAACCGCAGGCACTGAGACTTATATACGAAATGATTTTTATAGTCTGTTTGATTATTTTTACTACAGTGAGAATTGTTAATAAAATAAGTATTATTTATGGCTACGAAATCGAAAGTGTAGTGAAAAGGACTGGGGAATCACCCCCCCCCCCCGCCGCGAAGGCAGGTGTTAACTCATTAGGCCATCTTGAATATTTACTAAAAGGCGGTTTGGGATTAATAAAACTGCAGTTTTTGGATTTGTCTTTGTTTTTCAATGTAATTATCACCAAACTATGTTGAGACTGTAGCTCTTCCGTGTGTCTGTGTGTGCGTGTGTGTGTGTGTGTATGTGTGTGAGAGAGAGAGAGAGAGAGAGAGAGAGAGAGAGAGAGAGAGAGAGAGAGAGAGAGAGAGAGAGAGAGAGAGAGAGAGAGAGAGAGAGAGAGCACTTATTTGTAGCAACAAACCAGTCTACAAGGATGAATAATCGCTAATAATCGAAATAACAGTGGTAAGGGTGCCCAGAATTAGGCTGGGAATATATATATCATATATAATAATAATAACAAACTGACAAGTTTACGAACTGTCCTAAAAAACAGTTTTTGGCTCCAAGATTTTCGTAGAATTTGTCTATGACATTATTATGCCACATTTCAATTTAAACACTTAACTAGAACTAATATTTACATCCTAATAGACCCTATGATGATAATCCACCGTGGTAATGAAACGGAATAACGTTTGCATCTAATTTCAACCGTATAATGACTATGATATTACACATTTGATATTATTTTATGTACACGCGGCACCCTCTTCGTCTGCGCGGGACCATTTGCTTTTATCGAAGAAAACATCGAGGAAGCGACTCAAATACTGTTTGAGTATTGTAACATTAATCAAATGTTAAGGACACTTATTAGATACATTCGTGATGTTTGTGATACATTTGCAGGCAGGCACACACACATACACACGCACGCACGCACGCACGCACGCACACACACGCACGCACGCACGCACACACACACACACACACACACACACACACACACACACACACACACACACACACACACAATTTATAATTGACGGGAAAGAACTCTACGGATAAATCAACACTAATTTCATTTCGTGTGATAACTAGGACAATAGCGATGTTCTTTTTGACAAATATCCTTCACGAACATATTTTCAACTGGCATATTTTTTTCTCGTCGTAATGAAACATATCAACAAATTTGCCTACTCTCGTTTATCTCTGCTTAGCAAAGGTGTGTGTGTGTGTGTATAAATATATATATATATATACATAAAAACATACATATATATATATATATATATATATATATATATATATATATTACGTAACCTAAATGAAGAATAATTTTCATCATAAATGAAATTCCTACCATAAATATAATTCTAACATTATTTCAATATGAGTCAACAAACGTTATTTTAGTATAATTTGAATATAGTTTTAACGTAATTTAACATAATCAGAACATTGACTTAATGTAATTTTAACATAAATCTAGAGAAATTTCAGCATAATCATTATACTAAAATTGTCTAATTAGTGAAAAATTTAGTATGCTATGAATTAAACTGTTTAAACTTAAAAAAAAAAACTACTTTTTTTCCCTTGTTTTGTGATGCATTTTCACCGATATACGATTCAAAACAATTACAGTTATCATTGTTATTATTATCACTATTATTATTATTGTCATATTTAAAAAAAATATATTACCATTATTAACGTTGTAATTATTATTACTGTTATTATTATTATCGCTTCTTTTATTATTGTTATAATTATTATTATCATTATTATTATTATTATTAATATTATTACTATTATTGTTATTATTATTATTATCATCACTATGATTATTATCAGTATCATTTTTATCACTGTTTTTATTATTATCATTAATGTTATAATAATAACAACAAAAAAAAAAATAATAATAATAATTATTATTATCATCATCATCATCATCATCATCATCATCATCATCATCATCATCATCATCATCATCATCATCATCATCATCATCATCATCACCATCATCATCATCATCAATCATCATCATTATCATTATTATTGTCATTATCATTACTATCATCATCATTAATATTATCATCATTATCCTCCTCCTCCTCATTATCATTGTTATAATTACTATCATCATCACTTAATATTGTTACTGATATAATCATCATTAACAACATCACTATCCTTATTATCACTTCTATGAAAAATATATGCATAATAACAATATCAACAACAGGACATGATAATAACAATATGATAATAACAAAAAATACATTAATGACAATAGTAATGACGTTTATACAGAGAGGAGAGTGATCGTTCATATGACGATAACACTAATTACAAGGATAAGGATGAAACTGTGAAATATAACTGTGAACAACAGTGATAGTGGAATTAATGGTACGATGATAAATATAATAACAATAATGATATTGATAATAGTAATAATAATAATAATAATAATGATAATAATAAAGATGATGATAATAATAATAATAATGATAATAATGGTATCAATGATAATAATAATGATTATAATGGTAATAATGATGATAATGATGATAATGATGAAAGTATAATAATAGAGATGATGATGATGATGATAATGATGGTGATGATGAGGATGATGATGATGATGATGATGATGATACTAAAAATGATAATGATAAGAATGATAATAGTAATGATGATAATCATCATCATCATCATCATCATAATAATAATAATAATAATAAAATTATAATAAAAACAATAGTAATTGATAGCAATACTACCAACATTATCATTATTATTATTATTTCTATTATTATTATTATTATTATTATTATTATTATTATTATTATTATTATTATTATTATTATTATTATTATTATTATTATTGTTATTATTATTATTATCATCATCATCATCATCATCATCATCATCATCATCATCATCATCATCATCATCATCATCATCACCATCCTCTTCCTTCTCCTCTTCCTCCTCCTCATCATCATCATCACCATCCTCTTCTTTCTCCTCCTCTTCCTCCTCCTCCTCCTCCTCATCATCATCATCATCACCATCCTCCTCCTCACCATCAACACCACCACCACCACCATCATCATCATCATCACAACCATCACCATTACCATCACCATCGCCATCATCATCATCACCATCATCATCATGAAAATAACAATAGCAAAAAGGAACTCACCCCTTTATGCCTTGTTCAGTCAGCGTTATCAATTTCCACTGTGCGTCAGGTACAATTGAATGATTCCTTTGGAGAATAGAATTTCAGCGGAAGGTTGCGATAATTAAAAGTTATTGGACTGAGTGACAGAAATTTTCAGAAAATTTCCAGAAAATATTTCAGAAAATTTTATTTTAGTTGTGTTTTTTTTCCGTTAGGGAAAAGGCAATGTTTGTTGCGAGTCTTATTCTGTACCAGATATATATATATATATATATATATATATATATATATATATATATATATATATATATATATATATATATATATATATATATATATATATATATATCAAGAGAGAGAGAGAGAGAGAGAGAGAGAGAGATAAAGAGAGGGAGAGAGAGAGAGAGAGAGAGAGAGAGAGAGAGAGAGAGAGAGAGAGAGAGAGAGAGAGAGAGAGAGAGAGAGAGAGAGAGAGAGAGAGAGAT
>NC_051389.1:55382797-55385297 GCF_015228065.2 Penaeus monodon | reverse complement strand
GAAGAAGAAGAAGAAGAATAGAAGAAAAAAAGAAGAAGAAGAAGAAAAAGGAAAGGAAAAGGAAAATGAAAAGAAGAAAAAGGAAAAGAAAAAGAAGAAAAAGGGAAAAAAAAGAAAAGAAAAAGAAAAAAGAAAAAAGAAGGAAAAGAAAAAAGAAAAAGAAGAAAAAGAAATAAGAAAAAAGAAGAAAAAGGAAAAAGAAAAAGAAGAAGAAAAAGAAAAAGAAAAAAAAGAAGCAGAAGGAGAAGAAGAAGAAGAAGAAGAAGGGATAGTGAAAAGAAGGGAGAAAAGAAGGAGAAAAAATATACCGAAAATATTACCCGTCACCCGGACCAGACGCCAGACATTCTCAACGGAAGGGCAGATCTAGGAAGCGACTCCCCCCCCCCCTGATATGATAAAGTATGCTCTCTTAACAGAGTAATGCAGAATAAAAATCTATTCTCTAAGCCACAACGCAAATGCGGTTGAGTTAAATGTAAAAGTAATATGACGACGGAAGGAATGTGTACATAAAAAAATCCTGCCAATTTTCATGCATAAGCCTATGCGTACCCCTTTTTTTTCTCAAGTGAAAACATGAAATCCTGAATTTCTTACTCTTACTGTTGTCATAATAACAACATTAATCAACATGAAAAGGGCAACCGCAGATATCCCCCCAAATATTTAGGAAATGCCTCTTGCAACGCTAAAAATCACCGCTAGGCGAGCCACACGCCTCTCCAACACACACCTTAACATCAGGATTTGTGATTTCCTTTATTACACAATCCGCCAATCCGCCCCTTACCCTTTAAAACATCCTGGATCCACCGCTGCTTTACCTTCACCGTTGATATCAGCTTCTTGGGCAAGACTCCGACCCAGTGGCAAACCCTCACGATATTTTTCCCCTGGAAGGACGGGCGGACGAATCTTGTCGTGAGGAGATATTCAAAGAAAAGAAGGCAAAAAAATGATTAAAAATGTTGCCGTTTTATTTGCAATAGGCCTACATGGAAAACTTGAATTTCATTACGATTGCTGTTGGTTAATTTTATTTCTCTTAATGCCATTCCGTTATTGAAATCTTTGTATGAAATCCAGTTTGTGTAAAATGTTTTATTTTCATTTTCTTTTCACATTAAACTCCACAAAAAATATATAAGCAATAAGTTTTGACTTTTTAAAAATATTTATTAAAGGAGTATCGAGAAAAGTTTGCATTTAAGATGGATTCGTAATATATTCAAACATTTGTGGAATGTCCTGTGCAGACCATATGACTAGTTCACGAAAGGGAAATATGAAATTGTAAGTATATCAAAACATTAGCACACCTTTCCTATTAATTTTCGTATCGCGTTTATTAATGTTAAATCATTTTTGTCTTTGCCGCGTGAAACGAGAATCATGTCCAGGTTTCTATGCGACTGTGATGACGTCAGACCATTTAAATGCTCAAACGAGAATTCGTCATTAATTCGTCATATCGTCATCATGCATGATTTCCCCGCTCTTGAATCAATTTATTACCTGGTCTATTATCCATTAATTAATATATTCTCATTTTTTTTTTAATTATATATTAAAAATTATTGTTAAAGGAATTTGATGGAAAACTTTTTTTTTTTATTCATCGAGACACAAATAAACAATATAAAAGAAGTAATTATTTTTTTTTTTCATCGAGACACAAATAAACAATATAAAAGAAGTAATTAAAAAAAAACTTTTAAAGGCTCTCATATTTTGTGATTAATCGATAAACATGATCGCTTTGACTGGCGTAATAATCAGAGAGATTAGCTGAAAATGTGAATAATTAAGCTTTTCATCGATTAATCTTATGATATTAGTTGTAGTAATACTGGTAAAGATGATGGTAGGTGATATTTCTTATCATGGACATTATCATTATGTGTATTGTATTGTTTTGATTGTTAAGATCATTAAACATATCAGTAACAATAGTAATAATGGGTATGGCGATTATAGCGATGCAGTAATAAAAACAATAAAACTAATTATTATTATTATTATTATTATTATTATTATTATTATTATTATTATTATTTTTTTTTTTTTATTATTTTTATTACTACTACTACTACTACTACTACTATTATTATTACTACCACTACTATTATCTTATTATCATTATTATAACCCTTATCATATCATTATCATCATCATAATCATTATTATTATTCTCATTATTGTTATTATTATTGTTATTATTGTTATTATTATTATTGTTGTTGCTGTTGTTGTTATTATTATTATTATTATTATTATTATTATTATTATTATTATTATTATTATTATTGTTATTATTATTATTAACATTATATTATTATTATATTATTATTATTATTATTTATTATTATATATTATTATTATTATATTATTATTTTTATTATATTATTATTTTATTATTTTTATTATTATTATTATTATTATTATTATATTATTATATATATTATATATTATCATTATATTATTATCTGTATAATCA